>NW_020259471.1:0-1214 GCF_003255815.1 Theropithecus gelada | reverse complement strand
CCTTTTTCACCATAGACCTCTGTGGGCTTCCAAATATCACTTTGCCAATTCCAGAAGAACTGTTTTAGCGAAAGGCTTCTTGAGGGGAAAGCTGTAATTCTGTGAGATGATTTCACAGAACACAAAGAAGTTTCTCAGAAAGCTTCCTTCCCTTTGTTATCGGAGGATATTTCCTTTGGCCCTATACTCTTCAAAGGGATCCGAAATATCTGTTCTTGGATTCCACAGAAATAAGGCTAGCAAAGAGATCCACGAAATACAGATATAACCCTGTGAGATGAATTAGTAGAACACTAAGCAGTTTCTCAGAAAGCTTCTTTCCAGATTTCATCTGAGGATATTTCATTTTTCACCATAGCCCTCTAAGGGCTTCCAAATATCACTTTGCCAATTCCACAAGAACTGTCTTAGCGAAAGGATTCTTGAAGGGAAAGCTGTAACTCTGTGAGATGATTTCACAGAACCCAAAGAAGTTTCTCAGACAGCTTCTTTCTCTTTGTTATCGGAGGATGTTTCCCTTGGCCCTAGAGTCTTCAATGGGATCCGAAGTATCTGTTCTCAGATTCCACAGAAATAAGGCTAGAAAAGAGATCCAAGAAATAGAGATGTAACTCTGTGAGTGGAAGTCACACATCACAGAGCAGTTTCGCAGAAAGCTTCTTTCCAGATTTCATCTGAGAATATTTCATTTTCCACCATAGCCGTCTAAGGGCTTCCAAATATCTCTTTGCCAATTCCACAAGAACTGTCTTAGCGAAAGGCTTCTTAAGAAGAAATTTTAACTCTGTGAGATCATTTCACAGAACACAAAGAAGTTTCTCAGAAAGCTTCTATCTCTTTGTTATCAGAGGATGTTTCCTTTGGTCCTATAGTCTTCAAAGGCATCCGAAATATCTGTTCTCAGAATCCACAGAAATAAGTCTAGCAAAGAGATACACGAAATACAGATGTAACTCCGTGAGTGAAAGTCACCCATCACAGAGCAGTTTCTCAGAAAGCTTCTTTCCAGATTTCATCTGAGGATATTTCCTCTTTCACCGTAGCCCTCTATGGGTTTCCAAGTATCACTTTGCCAATTTTACAAGAACTGTCATAGCGAAAGTCTTCTTGAGCGGAAAGCTGTAAATCTGTGAGATGATTTCACGGAACACAAAGAAGTTTCTCAGAAAGCTTCTTTCTCTTTGTTATCCCAGGATATTTCCTTTGGCCCTATA
>NW_020259470.1:0-5012 GCF_003255815.1 Theropithecus gelada | reverse complement strand
AGCAGAAAGAACTGCCCATGTAAACCTCCTAACATAGGAGCATATGTAATGGGTCCAGTCTTCTCAAGAACAGGGGATAAGAGATGTAATTGGAGACATGATGTGGTAGAGTCCTGTAAGTCATTGTGACCACTGGCTTTTTCTTTTCTTTTCTTTTCTTTTTCTGAGATGAAGTCTCGCTCTGTCATCCAGGCTGGCATGTAGTGGCGCAATCTCAGCTCACTGCCACCTGCGCCTCCTGGGTTCAAGGGATTCTCCTGCCTCAGCCTTCTGAGTAGCTGGGATTACAGGCATGTGCCACCACACCCAGCTAATTTTGTATTTGTAGTAGAGACGGGGGTTTCACCATGTTGGTCAGGCTGGTCTCGAACTTCTGACCTCCTGATCCACCCGCCTTGGCCTCCCAAAGTACTGGGATTACAGGCATGAGCCACCACACCCGGCCTTCTTTTCTTTTTCAGACAGGGTCTCACTTTATCGTCCAGGCTGGAGTGCAGTGGTGCGATCATCGCTCACTGAAACCCCCACCTCCGGGACTCAAGTGATCCTACCAGCTCAGACTCCTGAGTAGCTGGGATTACAGGCATGTTCCACCAAGCCTGGATGAACTTTTTATTTTCTGTAGAGACAGGGTGTCATTACGTTGCTCAGGCTGGTCTTGAACTTCTGAGCTCAAGTGATCTGAACAGTGGTTTTTTTTTATTTTTTATTTTTGAGACAGAGTCTTGCTCTGTCACCCAGGCTGGAGTACAGTGGCACAACCTAGGCTCACTGCAGCCTCCACCTTCTGTGTTCAAGTGATTCTCACGCCTCAACATCTTGAGCAGCTGGGATTACAGGTGTGCACCATCATGCCCAGCTAATTTTTTGTATTTTTAGTAGAGACAAGGTTTCACCATGTTGGCCAGCCTAGTCTGGGACTCCTAGCCTCAAATTATCTGCCTCAGCCTCCCAAAGTGCTGAGATTACAGGCGTGAACCACCATGCCCAGCCGGAATAGTGGCTTTTTCTATGAGGTAAAAATAATGGGAATACACTGGAAGAATTTGAACAAAAGAATGAAATAAATTCTAAATTTTGCAAAAATCATTCTGGCAATTGTATTGAGAAACTTCAGTGTAGAGGGGAGGAAACATGGAAACAGGTTAGGGGTCTATTAATATAATCTAGGAAAGAGATAATGTGGTTTGGATTATAGTCAAATTAGTGGAATTGGTAAGAAGTGGACTGATTCTGGATAAGTTATGAAAACAGAGCAAATATGACTTTCTGACTGGAAGTAGGGTATCGCAGAAAGAAAGGAGTCAAGGATGACTCCTGGGTTTTAGCCTGAACAATTAGAAAGATGGAGTTGTCGTTAAATGACAGGGCTGGCAAAGACTAAGGTTGTAGGATTTGTGTATGTTTTCTTTCTGGTTAAGGGGTTAGCAGCAGTTTAATTTCAGACATAATGATTTGGAAATGCCAGATAACTAAGTGGAGGTGTCAAGTAGACAGTTCAATATGGGAGACTGGGAGGGAAGTCTGATATGAGATAGAAATTTGAGGCTTGGAACATCCTTGTAATCCCAGCACTTTGGGAGGCCAAGGCAGAAGATTGCTTGAAGCCAAGGAGTTCAAGACCAGCCTGGGCAACATACTGAGACCCCCATCTCTACAAAAAATTAAACAGCTGGGTGCAATGGCATGCACCTGTAGCCCCAGCCACTCAGGAGGCTGAGGAGGAAGATTGATTGAGCCTGGAAGTTTGAGGCTGAAGTGAGCTATGACCATAGTGCTATACTCCAGCCTGTGTGACAGACCCTATTTTTTTTTTTTTTTTTTTACAGACGGGGTTTTGCTCTTGTTGCCCAGGCTGGAGTGCAATGACATGATCTCGGCTCACTGCAACCTCCGCCTCCTGGGTTCAAGTGATTCTACTGCCTCAGCCTCCTGAGTAGCTGGGATTACAGGCGTCTGCCACCACATCAAGATAATTTTTTTTTTTTTTTTTTTGAGACGGAGTCTCGCTGTGTCTCCCAGGCTGGAGTGCAGTGGCGTGATCTCGGCTCACTGCAAGCTCCGCCTCCCAGGTTCATGCCATTCTCCCGCCTCAGCCTCCGAAGTAGCTGGGACTAGAGTAGCCCGCCACCACGCACAGCTAGTTTTTTGAATTTTTAGTAGAGACGGGGTTTCACCATGTTAGCCAGGATAGAATTTTTTGTATTTTTAGTAAAGATGGGGTTTCACTATGTTGGCCAGGCTGGTCTCAAACTCCTGACCTCAGGTGATCCACTCACCTTGGCCTCCCAAAGTGCTGGGATTACAGGTGTGAGCCACTGAGTCATTCCCAACCCTATCTCTTAAAAAAAAAAAAAAAAAAAAGGAAAGAAAACCAGAAGTCTGAGAATTAACAGTATATAGACAGTATTTAAAAGCTAGAAGAATGGATGAGACCAACATTAAGGGAGTGAAAGGAAAAAGTAAACTAAGGCTGGGCTGGGGTCAGTGGCTCACGCCTATAAACCCAGCACTTTAGGAGGCTGGGGTGGGTCAATCATGAGGTCAGGAGATCGAGACTATCCTGGCCAACATGGTGAAACCCAGTCTCCACTAAAAATACAAAAATTAGGCTGGGCATGGTGGCTCGTGCCTGTAATCCTAGCACTTTGGGAGACAAAGGTGGGTGGATCACCTGGTCAGGAGTTCAAGACCAGCCTGGCCAACATGGCAAAATCCTGTCTCTACTATAAATACAAAAATTAGAAAGGTGTGGTGCCATATGCCTGTAATCCCAGCTACTTGGGAGGCTGAGGCGCGAGAATTGCTTGAACCTGAGAGACGGAGGTTGCAGTGAGCCGAGATTGTGCCACTGCACTCCAGCCTGGGCAACAGAGTGAAACTCCATCTCAAAACAAACAAACAAACCAAAAGCCAAAACAACAAAATAGAAAAATTAGTTGGGTGTGGTGGCACACTTCTGTAGTCCTAGCTACTCACAAGGCTGAGGCAGGAAAATCGCTTGAACCCAGGAGGCAGAGGTTGCAGTGAGCCAAGATCGTGCCACTGCACTCTAGTCTGGGGACAGAACCAGACTGTCTCAAAAAAAAAAAAAAAAAAAAGAAAGAAAGAAAGAAAAGAAAAACAGAAAATAAGGCTGACAGCTGAAACACTAACAAAATAATGGGAATACTGTTTAATGATTTAACTAAAGCAACAATAAAATAATACTGGGTGTACAGGGGAGAGAAAATGGGGCTGTAAAAAGGGCTTAAGTCTTCATTAAGCAAAGCAAGTAAAGAAGATAAATACTGCTACAAGAATATTATGTCATTGCTACTGAGTTATTATATTAAAGACAAATAAGAGGAAAAATTAGATAGTATTAATAGATGCTGTTATGACCTTATTTTCTTAGATGTGATTATGGAATTGTGGTTATTTCAGAGCACATTTTTTCTTAGGCAAATTGAAGAATTCATATGTTAAATTGGGTTACAAAAACAAAACAAGACAAATATTAACAATTATTGAATCAAAGTTGATGAATACATAGGTGTTCACTGCACCATCCTTTCAACTTTTTGATCTTTTCAACTTTTTCAACAAACAATATTAAAAAATGATATGGTAGAGAGAAGAAAATGTAGAGGCAAACAAAAAATACTATAGGTAAAATTAATTGCCAGAGACGCAAACTGAAAAAAAAAAAAACTAAAAGAACTCTTATAATTTTCTATATCAGAAAAATATGATTTTTTTAAAAGCCACAAATCTACCTGGAAAAGAACGGGTAAGGTATTCAGAGTCCCTTTATAGGTATTTAATTGCTGATGTCTATGGTCAGAACATCTACTGTATAGTATTTTAAATGTCACCACATGGTACCAAAGTCTGTCTTATAAAACTTAGGCAAAAGGTATACAGGTGTTTATTACCATTACTCTTTAAACTCTGTATGTACTCCTTTGCATTATAATCATCTTTGTTAAACAAAATGCCCAAATTACTTTCTCTTTTCTTTTTTTTTTTTTTTTTTTGAGATGGAGTCTCCCTCAGTCACCCTGGCTGGAGTGCAATGGCACAATCTCGGCTGGCTGCAACCTCTGTCTCCCGAGTTCAAGCCATTCTCCTGCCTCAGCCTCCCCAGTAGCTGGGATTATAGGCGCGTGCCTGGCTAATTTTTTGTATTTTTAGTAGAGATGGGGTTTTGCCATGTTGGCCAGGCTGGTCTCGGACCCCTGATCTCAGGTAATCTGCCTGCCTTGACCTCCCAAAGTGCTGAGATTAAAGGCATGAGCCAGCATGCCCGGCCCCAAATTAGTTTTCTAAAGAATATATTCAGGACAGGCATGTAGCTCATGCCTATAATCCCTACATTTTGGGAAAGTGATGTGGGCAGATTCCTTGAACTCAGTATTTCAAGACCAGCCTGGGCAACAAAGTGAGACCCTATGCCTATAAAAAATTTTAAAATTAGGCCTAGCACAGTGGCTCATGCCTGTAACCCCAGTACTTTGGGAGTCCGAGGTGGGTGGATTGCCTGAGGTAGGGAGTTCAAGACCAGCCTGACCAACACGGAGAAACCCCATCTCTACTAAAAGTACAAAATTAGCTGGGTGTGGTGACGCATGCCTGTAATCCCAGCTACTCAGGAGGCTGAGTTAGGATAATCATTTGAACCCAGGAGGCAGAAGTTGTGGTGAGCTGAGATAATGCCATTGCACTCCAGCCTGGGCAACAGAGTGAGGCTCCATCTGAAAAAAAAAAATTAAAAATTAGCTGGGAATGGTGGCAAGCACCGGTAGTCCCAGTTCCTCCAAGGGCTGAGGTGAGAGGATAATACTGAGCCTGGCAGATCGAGGCTCCAGTGAGCTGTGAGCATGCCACAGTACTCTAGCCTGGGTAATAGAGCAAGATCTCGGTCTCAACAAAAAAATAAGAAATTATTATATGAAACATCAGGGACCATCATACATTTTTTTCCTTTGAGACAGAGTCTCACTCTGTTGCCCAGACTGGAGTGCAATGGC
>NW_020259469.1:0-5012 GCF_003255815.1 Theropithecus gelada | reverse complement strand
AAGGAAGGAAGGAGGGAGGGAGGGAAGGAAGGAAGGAAGGGAGGGAGGGAGGGAGGGAGGGAGGGAGGGAGGAAGGAAGGCAGGCGTTATATCCTGTGTAGTTTCTTTTCTTTTTTTCCCTCCTTTTCTTTTTGTAGAGATAGGGCTCTCACTACGTTGCCAAGGTTGGTGTTGAACTCCTGGCCTCAAATGATTTTCCCACCTTGGCCTCCCAAAGTCCTGGGATTACACAGAGTGAGCCACTACACCTTCAGCCCTGTGTAGTTTCTTGACTGAAAGTTGTTGGGTAATTTTTTCAATTGTAGTTTGCCTAAAGAGGTCTTTCATTTTTTTCTTTCTTGAATGAACGTTTCCTAGGACATACAATTCAAGGGTGATAGTTATTTTTCTCTCAGTGCTTTAAAGATATTTTTCTATTTTTCTTCTAGCACTTTTGGTTGCTGTAGAGAAGTTGATGGGCTGACTGTCATTCCGTTGTAGTAATCTATACTTTCTCTCTGATGATATTTTCATCTTTTTAGAGATTGGGTCTCGTTCTGTTGCCCAGGCTGGTCTTGAGAACTCCTGGCATCAAGCAGTCCTCCCACCTCAGCCTTCTGAGTAGCTGGGGTTACAGGCATGAGCCACTGTGCCAATTTGATTATATTTTTGGTATTTATATTTTCCATAGCACTTATGCTTTCTTTTTTTTCCCTGAGAGAGTCTCGCTCTGTTGCCCAGGTTGGAATGCAATGGCGTGATCTCCGCTCACTGCAACAACCTCTACCTCCCAGGTTCAAGCAATTCTCCTGCCTCAGCCTGCCTAGTAGCTGGGATTACAGGCATGTGCCACCACATCTGGCTAATTTTTGTATTATTAGAGAGGGGGTTTCACCATGCTGGCCAGGCTGGTCTCGAACTGCTGACCTCAGGTGATCCGCCTGCCTCAGCCTCCCAAAGTGCTGGGATTACAGGCTTGAACCATCACACATGGCCACACTTAACACCTTTCTAAGGCACTAACATTTACTTATTGTTAATGTTTGTTTCTCCTACTAGAATGCAAGCTTCATAAAGGCAAAGCTTTTTTTTCTCCTTGTAATTACATGTTAATTTTATTATTTGAAATCTCTTTCCTCTCTTGTCCTGTCCAAATCCTACTTAGAGATATTCAGTCAAGCCTTAATTTCCTGTGCCGGCTTGGCTCAGTGGTTCACACCTATAATCCTAGTACTCTGGGATGCTAAGACAGGCAGGAGCTCAGGAGTTCAAGACCAGCTTGGGCAACATGGCAAAATCCTGTCTCTACTAAAAAATAGAAAAAATTAGCTGGGCATGGTGGCATGCACCTGTAGTCCCAGCTACTTGTGGGGGCTGAGGTGGAAGGATTGCTTGAGCCCAGGAGGTCAGGGCCGCAGTGAGCCATGATTATGCCACTGCATCCCACCCTGGGCAACAGAGTGAGACCATGTCAAAAGAAAAAAAAAAAAACCCACAAATTTAGTACAAAGCAACAGTAATAAAGGAGTAAAGTAGTGGCATAAACATAGATCAGTGGAATAGAATTGAGAGTCCAGAAAGAAATCCACATATCTATGGTTCAATCGATTTTCAACAAGGCTACCTAGGCCATTCAATGGGAAAAGAACCATTTCTTTTTTTTTTTTTTTTTTTTTTTTTTTGAGACGGAGTCTTGCTCTGTCACCCAGGCTGGAGTGCTGTGGCCGGGTCTCAGCTCACTGCAAGCTCCGCCTCCCGGGTTCCCGCCATTCTCCTGCCTCAGCCTCCCGAGTAGCTGGGACTACAGGCGCCCGCCACCTCGCCCGGCTAGTTTTTTGTATGTGTTTAGTAGAGACAGGGTTTCACCGTGTTAGCCAGGATGGTCTCGATCTCCTGACCTCGTGATCCGCCCGTCTCGGCCTCCCAAAGTGCTGGGATTACAGGCTTGAGCCACCGCGCCCGGCCGAAAAGAACCATTTCTCCAACAGATGGAGCTGAGACAACAGGACAGTAACGTGCAAAAGTATGAGGTCAGACCCTCACCTCACACTAGATACAAAAACTAACCCAGAATGGATCCGATTTAAACATGAGAGCCAAAACTCAAACTCACAGCAGAAAACAGGCAAAAGTCTTCACGACCTTGGATTCTGCAAAGGTTTCTTAGTTATGACCAAAAAGCACAGTCAATGAAAGAAATAAAAATCAATTGGACTTCATCAAAATTAACATCTCTTATGCTTTAAAGGACACTATCAGTAGAGTGAAAAGACAACCTAGAAAGTGAGAGAAAATACCTGCAAGCCATGTAAGAATCTAGTAGCCAGAATATTCGAAGAACTCCTACAACTCAACAAAACAACAATCTAATTTAAAAATGGACAAAGGACATTAGACATGTCTCCAAGATATGCAACGGTCTAAAAAGCACATGAAGACTGTTCATTTTCCTTAGGAAACAAATCAAAACCACAATTAGATACCACTTCATACCCACTAAGGTGGATTTTTTTTTTTTTTTTTTTTTTGAGACTGAGTCCCACTCTGTCGCCCAGGCTGGAGTGCAGTGGCGTGGTCTTGGCTCACAGCAACCCCCGCCTCCTGGGTTCAAGCGATTCTCCTGCCTCAGCCTCTTGAGTAGCTGGGAAACAGGCACCTGCCACCGCGCCTGGCTAAATTTTTTGTATTTTTAGTAGAGACCGGGTTTCACCACTTTCGCCAGGCTGGTCTCAAACTCCTGACCTCGTGATCCGCCCACCTTGACTTCCCAAAGTGCTGGGATTACAGGAATGAGCCGCTATGCCTGACCTGACCTTCATTTTTTAAAAAGGACAATAAAGGCTAGGAGCAGTGGCTCACGCCTGTAATCCCTGAACTTTAAGAGGCCTAGGCAGGTGGATCATCTGAGGTCAAGAGTTTGAGACCAGCCTGGCCAACATGGTGAAACCCCATCTCTACTAAAAATACAAAAATTAGTCAGGCGTGGTGGTGAGCGCCTGTAATCCCAGCTACTTGAGAGGGTGAGGCAGGAGAATTGCTTGAACCAGGAAGGCAGAGGTTGCAGTGAGCCAAGATCGCAGCACTGCACTCCAGCCTGGGTGACAGAGCAAGACTCTGTCTCAAAAAAAAAAAAAAAAAGAAAGAAAGAAAGAAAATTTAAGTTATATTCTGGCACTCCTTTGCTCAGAACCTTCCTATGGCTTCCCATGTAATTCAGAATAAAGTGAATAACAAAACCCAATATGATCTCCTTCCTCTGCCCATCGCTGCTCCATTTCCTCTGAAGCCTTCATTCCTAAAACCTGTTCCTCATTTATCCTGCCTGCTACAGCCACAAGGGGCTCCTTGTTGTTCCTCACACATGAGTGGTGGTTCCACCTGATGGCCTCTGTACCAGCTGTTCTGCTGGAACGCTTTCTTCCTCAGGTAGCCACGTGGATAACTCCTTGGCCCTCTCCTAGTGTGTGTTTGAGAGACAGTGTCTCACTCTGTCACCCAGGCTGAATTGCAGTGGTGGCATCACAGCTCCCTACAGCTCAGCCTCCCAAGCTCAAACAATCCTCCCATCTCAGCCTTCCTAGTAGCTGGGACTACAGGTGCAAGCCACTGTGCCCAGCTTTCTAGTATTTGTTTAACACTTTCTCAGCCAGACATGGTGGCTTGTGCCTGTAATCCAGCACTTTGTAGTTCGATACAACCTGGGCAATATAGCAAGACCCCATCTCTAAAAAAAAAAAAAAAAAGTCTTATTGAGGTCTATCAACCCTGACCATCCATTTGCAACCCACCCCCAGCACTTCCCACTTTTCTCCACAGCACTTATAATTTTCTAACATATAAATAAGATACATAATTTTTTTGTTTTGAGATGGAGTTTTGCTCTTATCGACCAGGGTAGAGTACAATGGTGAGGTCTCGGCTCACTGCAACCTCCGCCTCCCTGGTTAAAGCAATCCTCCTTCCTCAGCCTCTTGAGTAGCTGTGATTACAGGCGTGTGCCACCAGGCCTGGCTAATTTTTGTATTTTTAGTAGAGACGGGGTTTTGCCATGTTGACCAGACTGATCTTGAACTCCTGACCTCAGGTGATCCGCCCCCCGCCCCCACTCCCAAAGTGCTGGGATTATAGGTATGAGCTACCACGCCCAGCCCGTAAGCGATATAATTTACTTATTGATTGTGGTTGTTGTTAATCTCTTTTCACTAGAATGTAAAGGTCATGAGGGCACCATTTTCATGTTTTACTCACTGCTTTTTGTCAGCAGTACCCAGAACACTGCCTAGTACCTCATAAAAAAATGCAAGAAAGGCCGGGCGCGGCGGCTCACACCGCTAATCCCAGCACTTTGGGAGGCCGAGGCGGGCGGATCACCTGAGGTCGGGACTTTGAGACCAGCCTGACCAACATGGAGAAACCACGTCTCTACTAAAAATACAAAATTAGCCGGGCGTGGTGGCGTATGCATGTAAACCCAGCTACTCAGGAGGCTGAGGCAGGGGAATCGCTTGAGCCCGGGAGGTGGAGGTTGCGGTGAGCCGAGATCACGCCACTGCACTCCAGCCTGGGCAACAAGAGCAAAACTCCGTCTCAAAAACAAAAAAAAACAAAACAAACAAACAAAAAAATTGCAAAACATACCTGTGGAATACATGTTTGTGAGTGAAACTGGCCTATAATTTTACTTTCTCATGTCATTCTCAGGTTTTGCACCAAGATTATGCCACCCTCATGGGATTAACTGGGGTGTTTCTTTTTATATTGTCTGAAATGGTTTGTGTAAGTTTTTGTTTTTTGTTTTTTGTTTTTTTTTTGAGGCCGAGTCTCGCTCTGTCACCCAGGCTGGAGTGCAGTGGCTTGATCTCGGCTCACTGCAAGCTCCGCCTCCCGGGTTCACGCCATTCTCCTGCCTCAGCCTCCCGAGTAGCTGGGACCACAGGCGCCCGCCACCACGCCCGGCTGAGTTTTTGTATTTTTTAGTTGAGACGGGGTTTCATCGTGTTAGCCAGGATGGTCTCGATCTCCTGACCTCGTGA
>NW_020259468.1:0-5013 GCF_003255815.1 Theropithecus gelada | reverse complement strand
TATGTACCACATTTTCAGTATTCATTTATCTGTTGACAGACAAGTAAGTTGCTTCCAAACCTTGGCTATTGTAAATAGTGCTGCAATAAACATGAGAGTGCAGATATCTCTTTGATATACTGATTTCCTTTTTGGGGAGTACTGATAAAAGAAAAGCTTCAGCCAAATTAAATTTAAAGGAGTTTAATTGAGCAATGAATGATTTGCAAATCAGGCATCTCCCAGAATCACAGCAGATTCACAGAGACTCAGAGCAGACACATAGTGGAAGAAGATTTATAGACAAAAAAAGGGAAATGACGTACAGAAATTGAAAGTGAGGTGCAGAACAGCTGGATTGGTTACAGCTTGGTGTATGCCTTATTTGAACATACTTTGAACACACAGCGGTGTATGAAAGGTTGAAGTATGGCTGCTGGGATTGGCCAAGAGTTACCTATTGTTACAGGTGCATACTACTAAGTTAGGTTTTCAATTTTGTCTGCCTATTAAGCTAGGCTACAGTTTATCACCAAGGACTCAAATATAGAAGTACAGAGTCCTTTTCAGGCCATATTTAGTTTGTTTTAACAGTATATACCTGGTAGTGAGATTGCTGGACCATGTGGTAGTTCTATTTGTAGTTTTTTGAGAAACCCCCATACTGTTCTCCATAGTGATTTACTAATTTACATTCCCACCAGCAGTGTACAAGTGTTCCTTTTTTCCCACATTCCTACCAACATTCATTATTGCCTGTCCTTTGCATAAAAGCCATTTTAACTAACATGGAAGTGTAGTTGTGATTTCATTGTAGTTTTGATTTGCATTTCTCTGACAGTCAATGATATTGAGCACCTTTTCATATACCCATTTGCCATTTGTATGTCTCCTTTTGAGAAATGCCTGTTCATATCTTTTGCCCATTTTTAAGTCAGATTATTAGGTTTTTTTTCCTATGGAGTTATTTGGACTCCTTATACATTCTGATTATTAATTCTTTATCAGATGGATACAATGTAGATATGTTCTCCCACTCTGTGGGTTGCTTTTTCAGTTTGTTGATTGTTTCCCTTGCTGTGCAGAAGCTTGTTAACTTAATGTGATGCTATTTGTCCATTATCACTTTGATCACCTGGAGTAATCAGTTTTGTTTCTTGGAATTATCCAGATCAGTTATTCATATTTTATATATTTATGCTAATTTATAAAATCCCAAACATCTAGATGCTATAAACCATCTTTCATGGAAAGTGAATTGATTTTAGAATTGAATTAATGGGGAATCATTGAAAGGTCTTATGTACCTAAATGATCAATAGTTAAATCTCAATATCCAACCCTTAAAAATGAACATTTTTGTGTATCAGCTGTTACACAGTTTCAGCAATCCTTACAACTATTCGACCCAGCAATCCGATTACTGGATATATACCCAGAGGAATATAAATCATTCTGCCATGAAGACACATTCATGCAAATATTCTTTGCAGTGCTATTCACAGTAGCAAAGACATAGAATCAACCTAAATGTCCATCAGTGACAGATTAGATTAAGAAAATGTGGTACCTATACACTATGGAATACTATGCAGCCATAATAAAGAATGAGATCATGTCATTTGCAGTATCATAGATGGAGATGGAGGCTATTTTTCTTAGCAAACTAATGCAGGAAGAGAAAACCAAATACTGCATGTTCTCACTCAGCAGTGAGAGCTAAATGATGAGAACTCACAAACGCAAAGAAGGGAACAACAGGCACTGGGGCCTACTTCAGGGTGGAGGGTGGAAAGAGGGAGAGGAGCAGGAAAAAAAAT
Source organism: Theropithecus gelada (assembly GCF_003255815.1). Lineage (NCBI taxonomy): Eukaryota > Metazoa > Chordata > Mammalia > Primates > Cercopithecidae > Theropithecus > Theropithecus gelada. Next base: position 3,214 of record NW_020259468.1, on the reverse strand, counting down.
GGATTCTAGGCTTAATATCTGGGTGATGAAATAATCTGTACAAAAAACCCCTATAATACAAGTTTACCTACATAACAAACCTGCACACGTACCCCTGAACCTAAAAGTTAAAAAAGAAGGCAGTAGCAAAAGGAAAAATAAAGAGTTAAAAAAAAAAAAACTGAAGCAGCCCTCTAACTGGCCTGTTTTCTTTACTCCCTATGATGCCAAATAAAAGGCATTCATAGGCTGGATCCAAGTGGATAGAATATTGAAATTCATAATTTATCATTCACTTCTGGTGTTTCTCTAAACTTCATGTGATAAACCGTCAGGTATTTTCTCAACCATGTTTCTTTCTCTCTCTTCGTGGAATACAAGTTATCCAAGTTTCCAAAATCCTGCTTATATCTTTGAAAGTTCACTTACACAATCTCATTAACTCCTCTTTTGTATTCACAGGAATTTAAATGATGATAAGTTCAATTCCTCTACATAATTATAAATGAATTTTTGAATTATAAATATCTTGTTCCCAGACAATTTTAACAAGGACCAACAGAGTCCAAACTTCAATGAACTTGACTTTGTCTTTAGGTTACATTAAGAATAAACATATTCTCTCTCTTATTCATGATCTCAAATCATGTTCGATTTACCATTATATTGTCTCACCGGACAATAATATGGAATGAGCATGAATTGGCAGTATAAACTCAAACAGTCATGACTTCAAAGACATTTTAAATGTCCTATTATGTTATCACTTTTCCTGAAGCAGTAAAGCCTAGGAATATTTCATCTAATGATCTGTTTTGATTACCGTCTGTGGTTTTCCTGCACTTTCATGCAGACTTAAGTACATTTTTAGAACTCTCAACCATCTCTCAAATAAATCTTCCTTCCTTTTTCTCTTATGGAGATAGCACGGTTTTCAGATGAAAGCCCTCATCCACACACAACCCTTTTTTCTTTTGTGTTTTCCATTTTATTTTAAAAATCAAAATCTTGTACTCATGTGTGAGTGTATGTGCTATATTAAAAGTTGATCCAATTTCACTCTTGGAAGCTTGTTTCCTTTCTAATGAATGCACAATAGTTTTTTCGTCACATACAAAATTCCGAGACCATCTTACTCTTTCTGTGAGTCAACCTAATTTTCACTATTAGAGTATTCTAGGCACAGGACACTTTTATTTGTTTCAGATTTTTTAGAATTTATGTTTTTTTCTTTTATAAACCAAAAACTGGTCAACCTTTAGAATTACTTCATCAGATTTCAATATGGGGCACTGATATTACTCAAAATACAACAATAGGCCAAGTTGCTTAATATTTCTATTTAATTTATCTGAAAAGCAGGAGTGGTATTATTATCTACTTTATATTTTTTGTGGAATATTTGATCTCTTTAGTCTTTTCAGAGGCAATAGAGAAGTACAAGAAAGGTGGAATAAAGCAGAGTAAGAAATTATTGCAAGTATAGAGGTCTGTATTTCTTGTCTCTAGAATCAATTATTAGATTGCCATTGTGGATAATTTTTTTTTTTGGGACGTAGTCTTGCTCAGTCACCCAGGCTGGAGTGCGGTGGCGCGATCTCGGCTCACTGCAAGCTCCGCCTCCCGGGTTCTCGCCATTCTCCTGCCTCAGCCTCCCGACTAGCTGGGACTACAGGCGCCCGCCACTGCGCCCGGCTAGTTTTTTGTATTTTTAGTAGAGACGGGGTTTCACCGTGTTAGACAGGATGGTCTCGATCTCCTGACCTCGTGATCCGCCCGTCTCGGCCTCCCAAAGTGCTGGGATTACAGGCTTGAGCCACCGCGCCCGGCCGCCATGGTGGATAATTGTTTTGAATATTATGATTTCAACATCATATCCCTTTCCAGGTATGTTTTCATATATAATTTATAAAACTACTCAGAAATATATATTTCTATAAAATTAACTTCTGGCTGAATGAGCTGAACACCACTTTGGCAGAAATGAGCTTTGTTTTTTAACATCATTATTCCTATTTTCATCATAGATAATTATCTTTGATTTTTAGCAAAATTCACTGTTTGCTTTAAGTAAAATTAACTATTTCTTACGGCAGTTGATACAAACACTACATTGACAGTTAATATACTTTATTTGTTAGAATTTTTTTTCTCCTTAACATGACACACATGTAACAATTAGTATTGTGATACTGTACCAAGGAAGTTATGATTTGGATTCCAAAGCATTCTTCTACTCAATTCATTATTTAGACCTTTGGAGTATCTGTTCTTTGTTCTTCAATTGGTATTTGTGATGATAAGATAATAATACTCAAAAATTGACCCAGTATTGAACTCAGTCAACTTCGACCTCAATGATATGCCATATGCCTAAAATAGGTAACATTTGACAACCATCGTGTGCTCATAAAAACCACAGAATTTGAAGAAAGGATATCAGGATGACAAAAGCAATTTAGGAAAACATTCAGAACATCATATTTCAAATAAACTAGAAAACCATTTTGAAATATATCAAGTGCAGGCCAGTCATGGTGACTCACACTTGTAGTCCCAGAATTTTGGGAGGCCGAAGTGGGCTGATCCTTTGAGCCTAGGAGTTTGAGATCAGTGTGGGCTATGTGGTGAAACCCTGTCTCTACCAAAAACAAACGAACGAACAAACAAAATAGCTGGGCCTAGTGGAGCACACCTGCAGTCCCAGTTACTTGGCGGGCTGAGGCAGGAGAATCACTTGAGCCTGGGAGGTAGAGGTTGCAGTGAGCCAAAATCATTCCGTGGCACTTCAGCTTGGGTGATGGGAGTAAAACTCTATCTCCAAAAGAAAAAAAAATCTCTCTCTCTCTCTCTCTCTCTCTCTCTCTCTCAGGGGCAATTATGTTGAGAACAAGTTTAATCTTATTGTGTCAAAACTGTGCTTCATTTGTAGTTTTATTTTTTCTGTTTCTTTTGTGTACATTATAATGTAATTCATAAATATACTAAATGTATCTTATTAATAAATGTATAAAATTGTCCTGTATATAAGTGAAAAGGCATGTAACTGATTTTCAAATGAATTAAGTAGTGGTCACAATTCTATATCTAATTAGTTGAATCTATGGGAAATAACACAGTTGTGATTCCTTTATATAGAAGATGACAACCTGTCTCCCATGATTGCAGGGAGAGAAAGCCAATGAATATAAAAATACTATGTGTGTAAATTATTGAACTTAACTCTTCTCTTCAG
>NW_020259467.1:0-5013 GCF_003255815.1 Theropithecus gelada | reverse complement strand
CAGATGTAACTCTCTGAGATGAATTAACAGAACACTAAGCAGTTTCTCAGAAAGCTTCTTTCCAGATTTCATCTGAGGATATTTCCTTTTTCACCATAGCCCTGTATGGGCTTCCAAATATCAATTTTCCAATTCCACAAGAACTGTCTTAGTGAAAAGATTCTTGAGGGGAAAGCTGTAACTCTGTGAGATGATTTCACAGAACACAAAGAAGTTTCTCAGAAAGCTTCTTTCTCTTTGTTATCGGAGGATATTTCCTTTGGCCCTGTAGTCTTCAAAGGGATCCAAAGTATCTGTTCTCAGATTCCACAGAAATAAGGCTAGCAAAGAGATCCAGGAAATACCGATGTAACTCTGTGAGTGGAAGTTACACATCACAGAGCAGTCTCACAGAAAGCTTCTTTCCAGATTTCATCTGAGGATATTTCCTTTTTCACCATAGCCCTCTATGGGATTCCAAATATCACTCTGCCAATTCCACAAGAACTGTCTTAGCGAAAGGCTTCTTGACGGGAAAGCTGTAACTCTGTGAGATGATTTCACAGAACACAAAGAAGTTTCTCAGAAAGCTTCTTTCTCTTTGTTATCGGAGGATATTTCCGCTGGCCGTATAGTCTTCAGAGGGATCCGAAATATCTGTTCTCAGATTCCACAGAAATAAGGCTAGCAAAGAGATCCACTAAATAGAGATGTAACTCGTTGAGATGAATTAACAGAACACTAAGCAGTTTCTCAGAAAGCTTCTTTCCAGATTTCATCTGAGGATATTTCCTTTTTCACCTTTGCCCTCTATGGGCTTCCAAATATCACTTTGCCAATTAAACAAGAACTGTCTTAGCGAAAGGCTTCTTGACGGGAAAGCTGTAACTCTGTGAGATGATTTCACAGAACACAAAGAAGTTTCTCAGAAAGCTTCTTTCTCTTTGTTATCGGAGGATATTTCCTTTGGCCCTATACTCTTCAAAGGGATCAGAAATATCTGTGCTCAGATTCCACAGAAATAATGTAGCAAATAGATAAACGAAATACAGATGTATCTCTGGGAGATGAATTAACAGAACACGAAGCAGTTTCTCAGAAAGCTTCTTTCCAGACTTCATCTGAGAATATTTCCTTTTTCACCATAGACCTGTATGGGCTTCCAAATATCACTTTGCCAATTCCACCAGAACTGTCTTAGCGAAAGGCTTCTTGACGGGAAAGCTGAAACTCTGTGAGATGATTTCACAGAACACGAAGAAGTTTCTCAGAAAGCTTCTTTCTCTTTGTTATCGGAGGATATTTCCTTTGGCCCAATAGTCTTCAAAGGGATCCGAAATATCTGTTCTCAGATTCCACAGAAATTAGGCTAGCAAAGAGATCCACGAAATACAGATGTAACTCTGTGAGTGGAAGTCACACATCACAGAGCAGTTTCTCAGAAAGCTTCTTTCCAGTTTTCATCTGAGGATAGTTCCTTTTCCACCATAGCCCTCTATGGGCTTCCAAATATCACTTTGCCAATTCCACAAGAACTGTCTTAGGAAAAGGCTTCTTGAGGGGAAAGATGAATTTTGTGAGATGATTTCAGAGAACACAAAGAGGTTTCTCAGAAAGCTTCTTTCTCTTTGTTATCGGAGGATATTTCCTTTGGCCCTAGAGTCTTCAAAGGGATCCGAAGTATCTGTTCTCAGATTCCACAGAAATAAGGCTAGCAAAGAGATCCACGAAATACAGATGTAACTCTGCGAGTGGAAGTCACACATCACAGAGCAGTTTCTCAGAAAGCTTCTTTCCAGATTTCATCTGAGGATATTTCCTTTTTCACCATAGCCCTCTCTGGGCTTCAAAATATCACTTCAACAATTCCACAGGAACTGTCTTAGCGAAAGGATTCTTGACGGGAAAGCTGTAAATCTGTGGGATGATTTCACAGAACACAAAGAAGTTTCTCAGAAAGCTTCTTGCCCTTTGTTATCGGAGGATATTTCCTTTGGCCCTAGAGTCTTCAAAGGGATCAGAAATATCTGTTCTCAGATTCCACAGATATAAGGCTAGCAAGGAGATTCACGAAACAGAGATGTAACCCTGTGAGATGAATTAACAGAACACTAAGCAGTTTCTCAGAAACCTTCTTTCCAGATTTCATCTGAGGATATTTACTTTTTCACCATAGCCCTCTATGGGCTTCCAAATATCACTTTGGCAATTCCACAAGAACCGACTTAGCGAAAGGCTTCTTGACGGGAAAGCTGAAACTCTGTTAGATGATTTCACAGAACACAAGTAAGTTTCTCAGGAGGCTTCTTTCTCTTTGTTATCGGAGCATATTTCCTTTGGCCCTATAGTCTTCAAAGGGATCCGAAATATGTGTTCTCAGATTCCACAGAAATCAGGCTAGCAAGGAGTTTCACGAAATACAGATGTAACTCTGTGAGATGAATTAACAGAACAGTAAGCAGTTTCTTAGAAAGCTTCTTTCCAGATTTCATCGAGGATATTTCCTTTTTCACCATTGCCCTCTAAGGGCTTCCAAATATCACTTTGCGAATCCCACAAGAACTGTCTTAGCGAAAGGCTTCTTGACGGGAAAGCTGTAACTCTGTGAGATGATTTCACAGAACACAAAGAAGTTTCTCAGAAAGCTTCTTTCTCTTTGTTATCGGAGGATATTTCCTTTGGCCCTATAGTCTTAAAAGGCATCCGAAGTATCTGTTCTCAGATTCCACAGAAATAAGGCTAACAAAGAGATCCACGAAATACAGATGTAACTCACTGAGTGGAAGTCACACATCACCGAGCAGTTTCTCAGAAATCTTCTTTCCAGATTTCATCTGAGGATATTTCCTTTTTCAACATTGCCCTCTATGGGCTTCCAAATGTCACTTTGCCAATTCCACAACAACTGTCTTAGCGAAAGGCTTCTTGATGGGAAAGCTGTAACTCTGTGAGATGATTTCACAGAACACAAAGAAGTTTCTCAGAAAGCTTCTTTCTCTTTGTTAACGGAGGATATTTCCTTTGGCCCTATAGTCTTCAAAGGGATCCGAAATATCTGTTCTCAGATTCCAGAGAAATAAGTCTAGCAAAGAGATACACGAAATACAGATGTCACTCTGTGAGAAGAATTAACAGAACACTAAGCAGTTTCTGAGAAATCTTCTTTCCAGATTTCACCTGAAGATATTTACTTTTTCACCATAGCCCTCTATGGGCTTCCAAATATCACTTTGCCAATTCCACAAGAAGTGTCTTAGAGAGAGGCTTCTTGATGGGAAAGCTGTAACTCTGTGAGATGATTTCACAGAACACAAAGAAGTTTCTCAGGAAGTTTCTTTCTCTTTTTATCGCAGGATATTTCCTTTGGCCCTATAGTCTTCGAAGGGATCCGAAATATGTGTTCTCAGATTCCACAGAAATAAGGCTAGCAAAGAGATCCACGAGATACACATGGAACTCTCTGAGTGGAAGACACACATCGCAGAGCAGTTTCTCAGAAAGCTTCTTTCCAGATTTCATCTGAGGATATTTCCTTTTGCACCATAGCCCTCTATGGCCTTCCAAATACCACTTTGCCCATTCCAGAAGAACTCTCCTAGCGAAAGGCTTCTTGAGGTGAAAGCTGTAACTCTGTGAGATGATTTCACAGAACACAAAGATGTTTCTCAGAAAGCTTCTTTCTCTTTGTAATCGGAGGATATTTCCTTTGGCCCTATAGTCTTCAAAGGGATCCGAAATATCTGTTCTCAGATTCCACAGAAATAAGGCTAGCAAAGAGATCCACGAAATACAGGTGCAACTCTGTGAGTGGAATTCACACGTCACAGAGCAGTTTCTGAGAAATCTTCTTTCCAGATTTCATCTGAGGATATTTCCTTTTTCACCATAGCCCTCTATGGGCTTCGAAATATCACTTTGCCAATTCCACAAGAACTGTCTTAGCGAAAGACTTCTTGATGGGAAAGCTGTAACTCTGTGAGATGATTTCACAGAACACAAAGAAGTTTCTCAGAAAGCTTCTTGCTCTTTGTTATCAGAAGATATTTCCTTTGGCCCTATAGTCTTCAAACGGATCCGAAATATCTGTTCTGATATTCCACAGAAATACGGCTTGCAAAGAGATCCATGAAATACAGATGTAAATCTGTGAGATGAATTAACAGAACACTAAGCAGTTTCTCAGAAAGCTTCTTTCCAGATTTCATCTGAGGATATTTACTTTTTCACCATAGCCCTCTCTGGGCTTCCAAATATCACTTTGCCAATTCCACATGAACTGTCTTAGGGAAAGGATTCTTGACGGGAATGGTGTAACTCTGGGAGATGATTTCACAGAACACAAAGAAGTTTCACAGAGAGCTTCTTTCCCTTTTTTATCGGAGGATATTTCCGTTGGCCGTGTAGTCTTCAAAGGGATCCGAAATATCTGTTCTCAGATTCCACAGAAATAAGGCTAGCAAGGAGATTCACGAAATACAGATGTAACTCTGTGAGTGGAAGTCACACATCACAGAGCAGTTTCTCAGAAAGCTTCTTTCCAGATTTCATCTGAGGATATTTCCTTTTTCACCATAGCCCTCTATGGGCTTCCAAATATTACTTTGCCAATTCCACAGGAACTGTCTTAGCGAGAGGCTTCTGGACGGGAAAGCTGTAAATCCGTGAGATGATTTCACAGAACACAAAGAAGATTCTCAGAAAGCTTCTTTCTCTTTGTTATCGGAGGATATTTCCTTTGGCCCTATAGTCTTCAAAGGCATCCGAAGTATCTGTTCTCATATTCCACAAAATTAGGCTAACAAAGAGATCCCGAAATACAGATGTAACTCACTGAGTGGAAGTCACACATCACAGAGCAGTTTCTCAGAAAGCTTCTTTCCATATTTCTTCTGAGGATATTTCCTTTTTCATCATAGCCCTCTATGGGCTTCCAAATATTACTTTGCCAATTCCACAAGAACTGTCTTAGCGAAAGGCTTCTTGACGGCAAAGCTGTAACTCAGTGAGATGATTTCATAGAACACAAAGAAGTTT
>NW_020259466.1:0-5013 GCF_003255815.1 Theropithecus gelada | reverse complement strand
CACCACCACCATTACCATCACCACCATTACCATCACCATCATCACCACCATTAGCATCACCACTATTACCATCACCACCACCATTACCATCATCACCACCATTACCATCACCACCACCATTACCATCATCACCATGACCATCACCACCACCATTACCATCATCACCACAATTACCATCACCACCACAATTACCATCACCACCATTACCATCACCACCACCATTACCATCACCACCACCGTTATCACCACCGTCACCATCACCACCGTTACCATCACCACCACCATTACCATCACCACCGTTACCATCACCACCGTTACCATCACCACCACCATTACTATCACCACCACCGTTACCACCACCACCACCGTTACCATCACCACCGTTACCATCGCCACCACCATTACCATCACCACCACCGTTACCATCACCACCGTTACCATCATCACCACCGTTACCATCATCACCACCATTACCATCACCACCATTACCATCATCACCACGATTACCATCACCACCATTACCATCACCACCACCACCACCATGACCATCGTCATCATCGTCATCACAGTCACCCTCTTCCTTTCTTTTACTAAATGGCTTTTTTTTACTTTTTTATTTTTACTTTTTTGAGATGGAGTCTCACTCTGTCACCCAGGCTGTAGTGCAGTGATGTGGTTTCAGCTCACTGCAACCTCCACCTCCCAGTTCAAGCGATTCTCCTGCCTCAGCCTCCCAAGTATCTGGGATTACAGGCACCTGCCACCACATCTGGCTAATTTTTGTATTTTTAGTAGAGACAGGATTTCACCATGTTGGCAAGCCTGGTCTCGAACTTCTGACCTCAGGTGATCCACCCGTCTCGGCCTCCCAGATGTCTTTTCTATATGTCATTGATTTATTTGTGAAAGTGAGTAATTTTTCATTGTGTGTTGATTCACTTGTTTTTAAATTTTATTTAATTTATTTTAATTTTTTTTTATTGAGATAGGGTTTCACTCTGTCACCCAGGCTGGAATGCAGTGGCTCCATCCTAGCACCCTGCAGCCTTGACCCTTTGGGCTGAAGCAGTCCTTCCCCCTCAGCCTCCCACGTAGCTGGGACTACAGATGCTACCATGCCTGGCTAATGTTTTTGATTTTTATTAGAGATGAGGTCTCTCTGTGTTGCCCAGGCTGGTCTCAAACTCCTGGACTCAAGAGATCATCCTGCTTTGGCCTCAAAAACTGTTGGGATTACGGGCATGAGCCCTGATGCCCAGCCCTGTTTTTTAAAATATATATGCACTATTCAGAGATTTACAAAGGGAATATGTTCAGATAGGGTGAAATTAAAACTAGATAACTTTTTGCCTAAAATAAGAGAAGAAAAAGTCTGGTCACTCATTTTCACTAGTAGTATTTTGATAGCTCTCCTTCCAGTCTTAATTTAATGAAATGATATGCAAATAATTTTTTCACCAAATAGGGGAGAAGGCAGTCCATGATATTTCACAATGAGCTTCCCCGACTGGGTAATATGTCGTAACACATCATACCATATCATGCCACATGCTTGTACACATGCTTCGTGATAGGGAATCCTCACCTGTGACTCTGGCCAGCCCCTCCCACCTGTCCTCATGGCTGGTCAGTGGGACAATCCTCTGTTCCCCACCTCCCTCTTTCCATCTTCATCCCACTGTTCCTTGATATCAGCCCCTGACCTACACCTTCCAGGAGACCCTTGCTCCGTTGTCCTCTGGGATCCTCTTCCTCACTGAGGGTTTACAGACCATATGTGATCTCACCCCACACCCTTGTCACACATGCCCTGAGGCCCTCCCACTCCAGACACTGGGCTGGGTACTGGGGACATAGGGACAGCCCGGCCGACATTACTTGACCCCTTATAGGCACCAGGAATTTACTCGTCTAATCCCCTGCATTTTCACAGCAGCCCTACGAGGTGTGTTCTGTTCTGTTCCTGAATGGAACATAGATAAAGTGAGGTAGACGTTGCACAGTGAGCAAGAGGAGAGGCCGGACTTCACCCCAGGCCATCAGAATCCAGGGTTGAGCCCCGAACTCTCATGCTAGTCCATGGCCCCAGCCTGGGAGGAGGTCACCCCGTGTCAGAGGACCCTTCCCCGTCCCTGCCTTGTGTCGTGAGGAAGGCCAGACAGGGCCCTAAGTGGTCTGAGCAGCTGGAACTCGTTGGGATACAAGTGGCAGAAAAGCCAACTTTAACGAGAGGATTTTGGATTCAAGCTCCTGCACAGTCCAGGGCTAGAGCTGGCTCCTGCAAGACTGGATTCAGGCTCCGTGGCGCCATCAGGGCCCGATGCCTCTCTCCCCGCACCACTGTCTCCTAGGTTCTTTCACGTTGACTCCTTTCTCTGACAGGCTCCTCCTTCATGGATGCAAAATGGCTGCAGCAGCTCCAGACCTCACATTGTCTCAGCTTCAAGTCCACTGGGAAGCCACCTGCCTAGGCCCCAGTATTCCCTGCAATCATCTCATTGGATCCCACTGAGTCGGACTGGGTCACGTGTCCATCCCTGAGCCAATCACAGTGGCTGGTGGAATAAATGCCCTGATTGACTTAGGCGTGGGGAAGTCACGTGGTCTTGTCTGAGGCCTTCTGGAGCCTTTTCCAAAAGACAGGACTGAGAGCGGGAAGGGACAGCTCACCAGAGATGCGCTGGCCTGCGCTCACCAGGGAGAGGGAAGAGACAACGGTTGGCACAGCCCACAGCACGGCTGCTCATAAACACTCAGAGCCCCTCCGTGGTCAGAGGACCTTCCCCACCACTGACATCAGGTCGGGCCGTGTGGCCCCCTTCGTCCATAAAACTGGAGAGGAAGTGAGGGGCGTCGCTTCTGGGCAGAAGCTTTAGTACTTCATGAGTTATTTGTCACATTCTTCTTCCCTCTGAGCACATGAAGTGCAGATGGCGAGGGGGAGACGCCCAGTCAAGGGACAATGGACGAGGAGCGTGAGCCGGGGACGAGCCTTTCCCTTTGTGAGCAGCTGGGATTGGGGATGTTTGTTACCGCAGGGCAGCCTAGCATGTCCCGGCCAATTCCCACTTACACAGTGTGTGTTTGCCATGGACCAGGACCTGGGCATCTCTGGGGCTTGTTTCCCCACAGAGCCAAGTCTGCAGGGCACCCAGCAAATAGCCCCCAAGTCACTGTTCACGCTGCTCCTGCTTCCCTGGGCTCTGGGTCGCTCCTTCCCCCTGCAGAGCCTCCAGAGCCGCGCATGCTCCTTGCTCCAGCCTGAAGCACCCAGGAAGCCCCAGCAGCAGGTCAGGAGCAGTGACAGGCTCACTCTACTGAACTGTGGAAATGAGTCTGGTTTCCATCAATTTCCTCGGGGCCTCTGTGATATTTTCACGGCCTCTGGGCTTGGATGTGATGAGTTTCTGCCCTGGATCAAATAGCAGGAGGGGAGAGCTGGCCCCAGATGTGCACTGACGGCCAGAATGTTCCCCAGAGTGTTCCTGTCCAGGTCGCTCTGACACTGCAGGTGCCACACTCCGTGGTCCCGCTCCACCCACGTCCTCCATCCCAGGACAGATGCTCTCCTCTGTTCAAGACCAGAGGTGACAGAGTTCACCGTGACCTCATTTCCCTTTGATGCTTGGGCAGGTTCCTTCCTAAAGCACGTCTTGGCGTGGCTACACCACTCGGGGGCCTTCGCCTATCCAGAGCCCAGGCCGTCTGGCTTCAGGGAGGTATGGAAAAGTGTGACCACAGGCACAGCAGGAGCTCTGGGAGAGCAGGAGCAGGCCCTGGCAGCACCGCTGGCCCCGTCCTGCCTCCCCCGCACCACTGTCTCCTCTCCCGACTCATCCTCCTCCTCTGTCCTGGCAGTGTCCCATCTCCTCAGGATGTGCCCAGGAGTGCCCGTCTCAAGGGAACTCCTCCCTAAGCCCACATTCTCTCCTGGCATGTCTAGTTCTCCTCCAGTTTACAGCCACACTTTTCCATTCTCTTAAATGATGAGTTTTAAAATTAATTTTCACCAGGAAGAATATGCTGTGATTTTAAATGAATGTCCTCTTTCTCTAACAACTACCACTTAGATAGGAATCTCCACGTTCCCTCCGTGGACAACCCTGTCTTTTGTGAACCTCCAGAGAGATGTTAAACACACACAGAAACACGGAGATGTGTGTGTTTTCTCAGACAATATAGCACAGCATGGACTTGTCTTCTTCAGAATTTTTTCATTCTTTTCCTTCCCCTACTGGTTTTTAGGATGGACATTCTGCATCTCTTGTTGCTTACCTTTTGACAAGTGCATTTAGTTCATTACACTTTCATTAATAACCATCTCTGCCTCCTTTCTGAATTATGATTATTAATTTCAACTATTGCCCTCTGGCTGACAGGCTGTTAACATACAGTCTTCTAGCTGGGTTTGGTTTTATTTCCTCTGTCGATATTATTATTTAATAATTATTTAATATTGTACCACATGCATCATTTTCTTTCTCACCGTAACTTACTGTATTTCAAACTGCTTCTCAGCAAATTATCTTCTTTATGCGTTTCCTTCAGGAATTCTAGTAGGGAGAGGGTCCTGGAGTTAATCCCTCCTTTTTCTGTATCTTTGAAAACAGTTCTAGTCTCATCAACTCCTCATATTTTCTACTTTCCATCTGGCCCTGTTCAGAAACGTGTGGCTGCCTCCGGGATCCTGGGAGATGGTGTCCTCCTAAGAGGTTGACTTGGAGTCACCTCGCAGGGCCTGTTCCTCCCCAGGTGCCCCTCGGGGATGTCTCAGCTCCTCTCTTGCCCCCACCTGTAAATAACCCTCTGTGGGGCTGCGATAGACCCAGCTCGTGGCCCCAGGGCTTCACCCCTCTTGCGGAGCCCCCATCCTCTGCCCTTGGCTTCGGGCTTGAGCCTGGGAGTGGCTCTGGCCAGCAGAAAGGGATGGGGACAGTGCAGAATCCCTCAGGCTTCCCGTGTCCATGTCCCTGGCTCCTCACCGCACTGGAACAGGACTCCTGCCAGCAGCTG
>NW_020259465.1:0-5015 GCF_003255815.1 Theropithecus gelada | reverse complement strand
CTTCTTTCCAGATTTCATCTGAGGATATTTCCTTTTTCACCATAGCCCTCTATGGGCTTCCAAATATCACTTTGCCAATTCCACAAGAACTGTCTTAGCGAAAGGCTTCTTGAGGGGAAAGATGTAACTCTGTGAGATGATTTCACAGAACACAAAGAAGTTTCTCAGAAAGCTTCTTTCTCTTTGTTATCGGAGGATATTTCCTTTGGCACTATAGTCTTCAAAGGGATCCGAAATATCTGTTCTCAGATTCCACAGAAGTAAGGCTACCAAAGAGTTCCACGAAATACAGATGTCACTCTGTGAGATGAATTCACAGAACACTAAGCAGTTTCTCAGAAAGGTTCTTTCCAGATTTCATCTGAGGATATTTCCTTTTTCAACATAGCCCTCTAGGGGCTTCCAAATATCACTTTGCGAATTCCACAAGAACTGTGTTAGCGAAAGGCTTCTTGAGGGGAAACCTGTAACTCTGTGAGAGGATTTCAGAGAACACAAAGAACTTTCTCAGAAAGCTTCTTTCTCTTGTTATCGGAGGATATTTCCTTTGGCCCTATAGTCTTCAAGGCGATCCGAAATATCTGTTCTCAGATTCCACAGAAATAAGGCTAGCAAAGAGATCCACGAAATACAGATGTAACTCTGTGAGATGAATTAACAGAACACTAAGCAGTTTCTCAGAAAGCTTCTTTCCAGATTTCATCTGGGGATATTTCCGTTTCCACCATAGCCCTCTAGGGACTTCCAAATATCACTTTGCTAATTCCACAAGAACTGTGTTAGCGAAAGGCTTCTTGAGGCGAAAGCTGTAACTTTGTGAGATGATTTCACAGAACCCAAAGAAGTTTCTCAGAAAGCTTCTTTCTCTTTGTTATCGGAGGAGATTTCCTTTGGCCCTATAGTCTTCAAAGGATCCGAAATATCTGTTCTCAGTTTACACAGAAATAAGGCTAGCAAAGAGATCCACGAAATACAGATGTAACTCTGTGAGATGAATTAACAGAACACGAAGCAGTTTCTCAGAAAGTTTCTTTCCAGATTTCATCTGAGAATATTTCCTTTTTCATCATAGCCCTCTAAGGGCTTCCAAATATCACTTTACCAATTCCACAAGAACTCTCTTAGCGAAAGGCTTCTTGAGGGCAAAGCTGTAACTCTGTGAGATGATTTCACAGAACACAAAGAAGTTTCTCAGAAAGCTTCTTTCTCTTTGTTATCGGAGCATATTTCTTTGGCCCTATAGTCTTCAACGGGATGCGAAATATCTGTTCTCAGATTAAACAGCAATACGGCTGCCAAAGAGATCCACAAAATACAGATGTAACTCTCTGAGATGAATTAACAGAACACTAAGCAGTTTCCCCGAAAGCTTCTTTCCAGATTTCATCTGAAGATATTTCCTTTTTCACCATAGCCCTCTATGGGCTTCCAAATATCACTTTGCCAATTCCACAAGAACTGTGTTAGCGAAAGGCTTCTTGCGGGGAAACCTGTAACTCTGTGAGAGGATTTCAGAGAACACAAAGAACTTTCTCAGAAAGCTTCTTTCTCTTGTTATCGGAGGATATTTCCTTTGGCCCTATAGTCTTCAAGGGGATCCGAAATATCTGTTCTCAGATTCCACAGAAATAAGGCTAGCAAACAGATCCACGAAATACAGTTGTAACTCTGTGAATGGAAGTCACATATCACAGAGCAGTTTCTCAGAAACCTTCTTTCCAGTATTCATCTGAGGATATTTCCTTTTTCACCATAGCCTTCTATGGGCTTCCAAATATCACTTTGCCAATTCCAGAAGAACTGTCTTAGCGAAAAGCTTCCGGAGGGGAAAGCTGTAGCTCTGTGAGATGATTTCACAGAACACAAAGAACTTCCTCAGAAAGCTTCTTTTTCTTTTTTATCGGAGGATATTTCCTTTGGCCCTATAGTCTTCAAAGGGATCCGAAATATGTGTTCTCAGATTCCACAGAAATAAGGCTAGCAAAGAGATCCACGAAATACAGATGTAATTCTGTGAGATGAATTAACAGAACCTTAAGCTGTTTCTCAGAAAGCTTCTTTCCTGATTTCATCTGAGGATATTTCCTTTCTCACCATAGCCCTCTATGGCTTTCCAAATATCACTTTGCTATTCCACAAGAACTGTCTTAGTGAAAGGCTTCTTGAGGGGAAAGCTGTAACTCTGTGAGATGATTACACAGAACACAAAGAATTTTCTCAGAAAGCTTCTTTCTCTTTGTTCTCGGAGGATATTTCCTTTGGCCCTATAGTCTTCAAAGGTATCCGAAATATCTGTTCTCAGATTCCACAGAAATAACGCTAGCAAAGAGATACACGAAATACAGATGTAACACTGTGAGATGAATTAACAGAACACTAAGCAGCTTCTAATAAACCTTCTTTCCAGATTTCATCTGAGGATATTTCATTCTTCAGCACAGCCCTCTAGGGGCTTCCAAATATCACTTTGCCAATTCCACAAGAACTATCTTAGCGGAAGGCTTCTTGAGGGGACACTGTAACTCTGTCAGAGGTTTCACAGAACACAAAGAAGTTTCTCAGAAAGCTTCTTTCTCTTTCTTATCGGGAAATATTTCCTTGGCCCTATACTCTTCAAAGGGATCCGAAGTATCTGTTCTCAGATTCCACAGAAATAAGGCTAGCAAGGAGATCCACGAAATACAGATGTAACTCTGTGAGTGGAAGTCACACTTCACAGAGCAGTTTCTCAAAAAGCTTCTTTCCAGATTTCATCTGAGGATATTTCCTTTTTCACCATAGCCCTCTATGGGCTTCCAAATATCACTTTGCCAATTCCACAAGATCTGTCTTAGTGAAAGGCTTCTTGAGGGGAAAGCTGTAACTCTGTGAGATGAGTTCACAGGACACAAAGAAGTTTCTCAGAAAGCTTCTTTCTCTTTGTTATCAGAGGAGATTTCCTTTGGCCATATAGTCTTCAAAGGGATCCGAAATATCTGTTCTCATATTCCACAGAAATAAGGCTAGCAAAGAGATCCACGAAATACAGACGTAACTCTGTGAGTGGAAGTCACAAATCACAGAGCAGTTACTCAGAAAGCTTCTTTCCAGATTTCATCTGAGGATATTTCCTTTTTCACCGTAGCCCTCTATGGGCTTCCAAATATCACGTTGCCAATTCCACAAGAACTGTCTTAAAGAAAGGCTTCTTGAGGGGAAAGCTGTAACTCTGTGAGATGATTTCACAGAACACAAAGAAGTTTCTCAGAAAGCTTCTTTCTCTTTTTATCGGAGGATATTTCCTTTGGCCCTATAGTCTTCAAAGGGATCCGAAATATCTGTTCTCAGATTCCACAGAAATAAGGCTAGCAAAGATATCCACGAAATACAGATGTAACTCTGTGAGATGTATTAACAGAACACTCAGCAGTTTCTCAGAAAGCTTCTTTCCAGATTTCATCTGAGGATATTTCCTATTTCATCATAGCCCTCTATGGGCTTCCAAATATCAGTTTGCCAATTCCACAAGAACTGTCTTAGCGAAAGACTTCTTGAGGGGAAAGCTGTAACTCTGTGAGATGATTTCACAGAACACAAAGAAGTTTCTCAGAAAGCTTCTTTCTCTTTGTACTCGGAGGATATTTCCTTTGGCCCTATAGTCTTCAAAGGGACCCGAAATATCTGTTCTCAGATTGCACCGAAATAAGGCTAGCAAAGAGATCCAAGAAATACAGATGTCACTCTGTGAGATGAATTAACAGAATATTAAGCAGTTTCTCAGAAAGCATCTTTCCAGATTTCATCTGAGGATATTTCCTTTTTCACCATAGCCCTGTATGGGCTTCGAAATATCACTTTGCCAATTCCACAAGAACTGTCTTAGCGAAAGACTTCTTGAGGGCAAAGCTGTTACTCTGTGAGATGATTTCACAGAACACAAAGAAGTTTCTCAGAAAGCTTCTTTCTCTTTGTTATCGGAGGATATTTCCTTTAGCCGTATAGTCTTAAAGGGATCCGAAATATCTGTTCTCAGATTCCACAGAAATAAGGCTAGCAAAGAGACCCACGAAATACAGATGTAACTCTGTGAGATGAATTAACAGAACACTAAGCAGTTTCTCAGAAAGCTTCCTTCCAGATTTCATCTGAGGACATTTCGTTTTTCACCATAGCTCTCTATGGGTTTCCAAATATCACTTTGCCAATTCCACAAGAACTGTCTTAGAGAAAGGCTTCTTGAGGGGAAAGCTGTAACTCTGTGAGATGGTTTCACAGAACACAAAGAAGTTTCTCAGAAAGCTTCTTTCTCTTTCTTATCGGAGTATATTTCCTTTGGCCCTATAGTCTTAAAAGGCATCCGAAATATCTGTTCTCAGATTCCACAGAAATAAGGCTAGCAAAGAGATCCACCAAATACAGATGTAACTCTGTGAGTGGAAGTCACACATCACAGAGCAGTTACTCACACAGCTTCTTTCCAGATTTCATCTGAGGATATTTCCTTTCTCACCATAGCCCTCTATGGGCTCCCAAATATCACTTTGCCAATTCCACAAGAGCTGTCTTAGCGAAAGGCTTCTGGAGGGGAAAGCTGTAACTCTGTGAGATGATTTCACAGAACACAAAGAACTTTCTCAGAAAGCTTCTTTCTCCTTGTTATCGGAGGATATTTCCTTTGGCCCTATAGTCTTCAAAGGGATCCGAAATATCTGTTCTCAGATTCCACAGAAGTAATGTTAGCAAAGAGATCCAAGAAATACAGCTGTCACTCTGTGAGTGGAAGTCACATATCACAGAGCAGTTACTCAGAAAGCTTCTTTCCAGATTTCATCTGAGGATATTTCCTTTTTCACCATAGCCCTCTATGGGCTTCCAAATATCACTTTGCCAATTTCACAAGAACTGTCTTACGAAAGGCTTCTTGAGGGGAAAGCTGTAAGTCTGTGAGATGATTTCACAGAACACAAAGAAGTTTCTCAGAAAGCTTCTTTCTCTTTGTTCTCGGAGGATATTTCCTTTGGCCCTATAGTCTTCAA
>NW_020259464.1:0-5016 GCF_003255815.1 Theropithecus gelada | reverse complement strand
GGGCCTTCCAAGCAAGCAGACAGTTCAGCTTGCAAAACAAACGGTGGACGTCTCAGCCAGAGAAGAGCTGTTTCACTTGGCCAGTAACTTCACAAGGACCCCAAATGGGATCGAGACTCTTTGACCACTGAAACCCAAGGCCAAGCACTTTTATTTTTGACACAGGGTCTTGCTCTGTTGCCCAGGCTGGAGTGCAATGGCACAATCACAGTTCACTGCAGCCTCAACCTCCTGCACTCAAGTGATCCTCCCGTCTCAGCCTCCCAAATAGCTGGGACTACAGGCATGCATCACCACCCTCAACTAATTTAATTTTTTTTTGTAGAGATGGGGTTTTGCTCTGTTGCCCAGGCTAGTCTTGAACTCGGGCCTCAAGTGATCCTTCCATTTGAGACTCACAAGTATCTGGGACTGCAGGCACATGCCACCATGCCTGGCTCATTTTTTAATTTGTATAGATCGGGTCTTGCACCTGTGGCTCAAGCAATCCTCCCACCTCGGCCTCCTGAAATGCTGGGATCACAGGCATGAGCCACCATGCCCAGCCTAGCACTTTTAGTGTGTGAGCAGTTCCCCAGTTTTATACAACTAAGAAAAAGAGTTCATGTAACCCGAGGACCACGGGGAAGTCTTCCTCACCCAGAGAGAGCAGGTGGCTGTAGTTCTCCAGCATCACATCCGGTACAGGGTCCTCCGCTCCAGGTCCAGCTGCTGCCACTCTTTCCGAGTGAAGCCCACAGCCATGTCCCTGAATGACAGTGACCCCTGGAACAGCACATGGCTGATTAATGTGGAGTGGCTGGCACTGGGTACCATGGCAAAGGCATAGAGGAGATTGCTCTTATCACCTTCTGAGGTCAGCTCTCCCCATGTTAGGTTAGGTAGGAAGCTGAGCACGCCCCTAACTTTGTACTACACTTTGTGGAAGAGAAAATATATATTAGAAAAAATATCTCGGCCGGGTGCAGTGGCTCACGCCTGTCATCCCAGTACTTTGTGGGGCTGAGACGGGCAGATTGCTTGAAGTTAGGAGTTTGAGACCAGCCTGGCCAACATGGTGAAACCCCATCTCTACAAAAAACAGATTAGTTGGACGTGCTAGTGGGTGCCTGTAATCCCAGCTACTAGGGAAGCTCAGGCAGGAGAATCGCTTCAACCCAGGAGGCGTAGGTTGCAGTGAGCCGAGATCCTGCCCTTGCACTCCAGGCTGTACAACAGAGTAAGCCTCCATCTCAAAAAAAAAAAAAAAAAAAAAAAAAAAAAAATCTCACTACTGGATCTCTTCATTCCTACTGGATCTCTTCATTCCTTCAGCAATCAAGCACCTTTCAAGGACCTGGCACGCTGCCGGTGTTCTACCAGGTGCTTGGGGTCAAGGGCTAAACACAAAATCGTTCCTGTTCTACAGGTGCTTAGAAGTGTTGCTGCAGATGAACACATGAAGAGAGCTGTACCGTAAGACTACACTGTAGGCGGTGGTAGACATGTGGTTACGTACAGAATGGGCACGAGGAAGACAGCAGCCAGATCCAACGTACTGTCAAGTGAAGCTTCCTAGGAGGTCACGGGCGAGCAGAATCACGAAAGATAAACAGAGTGATCTGATGTCTGAAGGATATTCCTAGCAAGAGGCCTGGCATGGGCAAAGGAGGCACGGAAAAGTCTGGTAGGAGCCACAAAGAGAATGAAAATGCAGGGTGTAAGGTGTGTGCGGGAGAGGGAGAGAGCGTGCGTAGAAGTGACTGTTTTCTTTTTCCCTGTAGGAAATGGCGACTCCACCTCACGGTATTTAAGGAGGGGAACTACAGATGATCTGATGTGGAAAAAAGGTGGGAGGTGCCAGACGGGAGGATAGCAGGAGCTAAATTAGCGCACGATACTAATCCTCAATGTAAGCTATGCTCAAAATTAAAACAGCAAGAGAAATGCAGAGAAGGGATTCCACAGATGCAGAACAGGGCTTGGCCTCCTTCACCCCTCCCATCCCCTCTCCATGAATTAAAGACCCCCATTCAAACATTTTTAATTTATACCTATTAGAAGAAAATATAAGAGGTGTGTGTGTGTGTGTATATATTATATATATAAAATACAAGGATATTATCTATCTATATATTATATATAGAGAGATATATATATACACACATATAGAGTTTTTGTTTTTGTTTTTGTTTTTTTTTTTTTTGGAGAGTGTTTCACTCTTGTCACCCAAGCTGGAGTGCCGTGGCGCAATCTTGGCTCGCCACAACCTCTGCCTCCTGGGTTCAAGCGATTCTCCTGCCTCAGCCTCCTGAGTAGCTGGGATTACACGCATGCACCACTACGCCTGGCTAATTTTGTATTTTTAGTAGAGAAGGGGTTTCTCCACGTTAGTCAGGCTGGTCTTGAACTCCTGACCTCAGGTAATCTGCCCGCCTCAGCCTCCCAAAGTGCTGGGATTACAGGTGTGAGCCGCTGCCCCTGGCCTTAGATCTTTTTGGGACAGGGTCTGTCTCTGTCCAGGCTGGAGTGCAGTGGTGTGATCATGGCTTGCTGAGCCTCTAACTCCTGGCTTTAAGTGATCCTCTCGCCTCGGCCTCCCGAGTAGCTGGGATTACAGGCATATGCCACCACACCCAGCTAATTTTATTTAAATTTTTTGTAGAGGTGGGGTCTCACTATGTTGTTTAATGAAAGTTTAAATAATTTGAGGCCGGGTAGGTTGGCTCACGTCTGTAATTCCAGCACTTTGGGAAGCCGAGGTAGGTGGCTCACTTGAGGGCAAGAGTTCAAGACCAGCCTGGCCAACATGGTAAAACCCCATCTCTACTAAAAATACAAAAGAATTAGCTGGGCATGGTGCTGGGCACCTGTAATCCCAGCTACTCAGGAGACAGGAGAAACACTTGAACCCGGGAAGCGGAGCTTGCAGTGAGCCGAGATCGCGCCACCGCACTCCAGCCTGGACCACAGAGCAAGAGTCTGCCTCAAAAAAAAAAAAAAAAAAGTGAGGGTTGGGGTGCTTTCGTCACTGCGGTGGAAGTCAAGGGGGGATGCTGGGTAGAGAGGGCTGCAGTGGGCGCCCCAGACACAGGCTGCTGGGGTGGTGAGGGATGCTCACAGGCAAATGGGTGACCCAAAGTGTCCCCAAAGGTGGGACAAGTGCGTGCAGAGGAGGGTCAGGAAGCAGGGCACAGCCCGGGGGCAGCAGCAGGGACCGGGAGCTATGTGGGAGGGGGAGAGGCAATCCACAAAGAAGCCCAGATCTCCAATCACCCTGAGGAGCCTGGGTTCTCTTCCACACTCTGATCTCTAGAAAACTTATCACCAAGGGCTAAAGGCTGCTGAAGCCAGTGACTGGATTTTGTTTGTTTGTTTTTGTTTTTGTTTTTTTTTGAGACGGAGTCTTGCTCTGTCGCCCAGGCTAGAGTGCAGTGGCCGGATCTCAGCTCACTGCAAGCTCCGCCTCCCAGGTTCGAGCGATTCTCCTGCCTCAGCCTCCCGAGTAGCTGGGACTACAGGCGCCCGTCACCTCGCCCGGCTAGTTTTTTGTGTTTTTTAGTAGAGATGGGGTTTCACCGTGTTAGCCAGGATGGTCTCGATCTCCTGACCTCGTGATCCACCCATCTCGGCCTCCCAAAGTGCTGGGATTACAGGCTTGAGCCACTGCACCCAGCCTTTTTTTTTTTTGAGATGGGGTCTCACTGTGTTGCCCAGGCTGGAATGCAGTGGTGCAGTATTGGCTCACTGCAACCTCCGCCTCCTAGGTTCAAGTGATTCTCCTGCCTCAGCCGCCCAAGTAGCTGGGATTACAGGCACACACCCAGCTAATTTATGCATTTCTAGTAGAGACAGGGTTTTGCCATGAGGCTAGGCTGGTCTCGAACTCCTGACCTCAGGTGGTCTGCCTACCTCAGCCTCCCAAAGTGCTGGGATTACAGGCATGAGCTATCATGTCAGACGTCTATGTAGTATATGTACATATACATACATACATATAAATATATAATGTAGTTCACATATGTCTAGTATATATATACACAATGTCTACATAGTTAATACATATGTCTTTGCAATTTCTATGTAATTTATTCATATATGATTTCTATATAAATATATAATGCCAAGTAAATATATAATTTCTGTAGATATGCCTCTCATGGGTTTATTCATGAAATAACATATGAAAAGCACAGAGACCACAAAAGTGCTGGACAGACAGCGTTGAAACGGGTCATTGTCATCTTTAGTGCACAGATTGCCCTAACAGGGAGTCATTCCCAGTGGCACTTGGCTTCGTCCAAAACAGTGGCTTCCGTCTGGGCGCAGTGGCTCCCACCTGTAATCCCAGCACTTTGGGAGGCTGAGGCGGGCAGATCACAAGGTCAGGAGATCGAGACCAGCCTGGCTAACATGGTGAAATCCTGTCTCTACTAAAAGTACAAAAAAAATTAGCTGGGCGTGGTGGCGGGCACCTGTAGTCCCACCTACTCAGGAGGCTGAAGTAGGAGAAGGGCATGAATCCAGGAGGCGGAGGTTGCAGTGAGCTGAGATTGTGCCACTGCACTCCAGCCTGAGTGACAGAGTGAGACTCCACCTCAAAAAAAAAAAATAGTGCTTCCAAGGAAGAGAGCAAGTGAAACGTCCAGCTTCACAGACAGGGCAGGTGTGGCTCGCCACCTTGTTCTAGCCTCTTCTACTGCTCTGAAACATTTCTGGTGTGAAACACCCAGACATCCCTGGCTTCACAAAGCACAAAGAAACCCAGGCTCTGTGAGCATTTTCCTTCCTGGAGTGGACAGTGGTAAACTTCACGAGGCCTCATCTTCCTCTGGGACCAACCCCTTCCTGCCCTGTGCACAGCTGCCCGGACAGAGGGCCTAATACACCTGAGCCAGGCTGGACCAATGGAATCCTCCCCAGAGAGCTTTCAAACTGGATCAGTGAAAGGAGGTTCAGTCCCTCACCGCGGCAGAACTTGCAGCTGTCAGGAGACGAGCTGTGGCTACGCTATTTCTGGCCACATAGACAAAGTCA
>NW_020259463.1:0-5016 GCF_003255815.1 Theropithecus gelada | reverse complement strand
TGGTGCTTTTGCAGCCATTTTGGGGCTCTGGTATGTGAGACCTGAGTTGCTTCAGGAAACCTTTGCCCCTCAGACTTCCTCCTGCTTAAGAGCAGAGCCTTTGTGTGGAGATCTGGCTGGCCTCTTTAGCGTCCAGCCTGTCCTGTCCTGTTATGTCTGGGTTTGAGGTTGTGTGGAGGGGTCTCTTCCCATAGAGGAGGCAAGGCCAGTCGTGTGGGTCAGAGCGAAGCACGGCAATCCCAGCTGACTGTGCCCGGCCTTTGACTGGAGGAGTCGGAGAATGACCAGGCCTGGGGAGCTGCCCTTCCTGGGAAACAGCATGTCTCCTCCCCTATTGTGGAGTTTCTGGATGTGACCCAGAGTGTGCTGGGCCTCCATCCATTCAGTGAAGATTGCTGGGCACTGTGGATACTGTGGAGGAGGCAGCAGTAGCAGCCGGCCTGCAGAGTGGGATGCAGTGCTGGAGGGCTTGAGGAGGAGGTGGCATTGTGATTGGGGTCTGAAGAATGCCTCCATGATAATGGAGTCAGTGCAATGTCCCAAAGACCAGGAGGGAGCAAGAAGAAAGGATGGCTCATATCCAGCTGCTGCACTCAAAAAAAAAAAAAAAGAGGGGCCGGGCGCAGTGGCTCAAGCCTGTAATCCCAGCACTTTGGGAGGCCGAGGCGGGTGGATCACGAAGTCAGGAGATCGAGACCATCCTGGCTAACACCGTGAAACCCCGTCTCTACTAAAAATACAAAAAACTAGCCGGGCGCAGTGGCGGGCGCCTGTAGTCCCAGCTACTCGGGAGGCTGAGGCAGGAGAATGGCGTAAACCCGGGAGGCGGAGCTTGCAGTGAGCCCAGATCGCGCCACTGCACTCCAGCCTGGGTGACAGAGCGAGACTCCGTCTCAAAAAAAAAAAAAAAAAAAAAAAAAGGAAAGAACTGGCACCATCAAGGTAGGACAAGGGTGGCCTCTGGAGTGTTTTTTTTTTTTTTGCAGTAGGGGAGGGGTGTGCTCAGATTTGCATGTGGATTGCCAGGGCTGTAGTAGGGAAACAGCAGGGGGGCTGGGACCTATGATTGGGAGTCTCCAGGTGAGAGGGTGGCCCGTGGGAACTGGAGGTCAGATAAGGCTGTGAGTGCGGTATAGAGGCAGGAGCAGTTGGACAGGACCAGTCAGGATGCAGGGCGCAGACTCATCAGCGAGAGCATTCCTGAGCCCAGCATCCAAGAAGTGAGGGAAGTCGGGAAGGTGCTGCTATGAGGTGGACAGAGGTCCCCAAAATCCAGATGAGAGTGATGAGAGCATGGCGTGCATGGAAAGTGCTGGGCAGTTTTGGCATCCGTGAAGTCACAGGGGGCCGTGTGTGAACAGGTGTGCTTGGGCATCCAGGGAGGCCTTGAGACAACAGCGGGTTGGCTTTCCTGGAGACCAGGCTGTGGAATAGTGTCAGGGCTGAGGCATGGACAGTCTCCTTCCACCCTCAACCTCTCCTTGGAACTTTGAGGCACTGCAGATAATTAGCAGGTGATGTGATAAATCCTACCTGTGGAGGGTGCCTTGGGCAGGGAGGACAGGGCGCATAGGAGGGTCGCCCTTTGGGCCCCTGCTCTGAGCTGCTCATCAGGAAAGGAGAGAAGCTCCTACAGCCCAGTGTTGGATGCTGGCGAGACCCTGGCGAGACCCTGTGAGGCCTCGAAAGTAGCAGGTGCCTCCTACAGTCTGCGCGTGGCCATCTCAGGGAATCCACCCAGCAACTGTTCTAGTTATCCCTGCTCTTCAGGTAGGAGACAGAGGCCAGGAAGGGAAAGGCTGCTGTGATACCCACACTGTCAGTGGCTGGGGTTGTTTGAACCCAGGGACTCTAGGGCCCATGCCTCTGCCATCCTGCCTCTGAGTTTGATAGCTGGACTTGGCCCATCAAGTGCCAGGCCAGCCCTGTGGCTGGGTGCTCCCAGGCATTCACAAGCTGACAGTTGTGAAGGACCCACGCACTTGGCCGTGCTCCAGCCCGTGTCGTCACATGAAAGGTGGGTGCTGGAACAATAAATGCTGCAGATGGCACTGGGGGTGTTGGTCAGGCTCTGGGGGCACAGGAGCTCTGCCCATGCCCACAGTTGGCCTGTGCTGACCTCCCTCCAGAACAACTGAGTGGCACCAGCCCTTTCATTGAGCTGAAGTCTTCCTTCCATCCCTTCAGTGTGGTCTTTGTGGCTCAGAGAAGCTGTGGTCAGGTACAGGATCTGGGGTGGTCCCTGCTTCTCTGCTCTGTGGCCTTAGACAGTGGGCAGGATCTGAGGCCAGGCCCACCTGCAGCAGGTGTTACAAAGAGGCAAATTGGCGCTTAATATTTGGAAGAACTCGCCAAACAACTACAGTCCCGCTGTCTTTGGAGGTAGTGAGCTCCCCATTGGGTTTGCTATGTAAGCCCACCTTTCTGGGATGCTGGAAGATCAGAGACCAAACACTTGGGATTCCGTGATCCTCATATTGACTCAAATGCTATGATGGTTGGATTTGAAGTCAGTTTCATTTAGCCAGTTTACCAAGTATCTCCTTGGTGCAGGACACCAGGGGAAACAAAATGTCCTGGATAATATTGGGTTTCTGGCTCCCAGGGGTCCCTGAGATGTTGTTCCAGTAGTTCTGGGGTATGGGCCAGGTGTGGCTTGCATCTGGACCTATCCGCATTGCTCGCTCATTGTGAGCCTCATAACTGCAGTTCAGGATGTCACGCCCCCATACGCCCCCCCACCCTTCCCTACCATGGCCGTCACCATGGCCCACTGAGGTCTCAAGGCTTTCTGGTTGATTCCTGATAGTCAGTGTGGTCAGTTTTCTGAGCCTGACAGTGGGGTATGGCTGCAATGAGATGCCAGTTTCAGGAAATGGTTTGCACAGCCTTCCTGGTATCATGGGTCACTGTCTTGCCGAGTGGCTTTGGGCAGGTCCCTTTCCATCTCAGGCTGCAGGTTCCTATGCCTGGAGCTCCCTTCTTGCCCCACCACTGCCTTGTTTTCCCGGATACAGAGCTAGGGCAGATCCCAGCCCATTGAAACAGACAGGGCTTTGGAGGCCACAGTGGGCTCATTTCTCAGAGGGGCCGTGTGGCTGGATGCTGAGCCGGGCACTGGACTGGCCCCTTGAGCCTCCTGTCTGGGCAAGGCCCCCGAGGCACTGTGGGCTGCTGGTGGCAGTACACACAGGTAATAAGGAGGTGAAAGTCACTGGGATGGTGGGGCGGCACCCCCCCGCCAGGCTGTGTTGGCAGCTGTCCCTGGCTGGAGGCCAACTTGGCCCTGGAGCACTCCTCAAGGAACAAGGACACAAGAGAGCCAGCTCAGCCAGCCTCCACCTAGCGTCCCAATCAGCGCTCCCTTCTTCCCATAATGCCTACCTTCTGCCCGGCTCCTGGAACTGGCCAAGGCGCTAATGGACACCCACCAAAGTCTTAATGAGTGAGCCAGGGTTAATGGGTTATTGTGCCCGGTGACACATTCACCAGCCTCCCAGGGCTCTCAAAGTCCAGACTGGCTTGGCCTTGAAGGTCTTAGCTCAGCCACCTCCTTTTCCAGCCTTGACACCTTGGGGCTCAGGAAGGGCCTAGGGTGGTCAAGAAGTCCCCTGTAGCCCTCACTCCTGGAAAAGGCTCCATTTCCTGGCCTTCAGGCTCAGGTCATTCCTTCCACCTGGCAGGTGCTCTCCAAATCCAATCCCAGCTGGGGCTGGATTCCCAAGGACCCTATTCTGGTGTCTGCCCCTTCCCTAGGGCCCTTCCCCCTGGGGTGACCATACTGTCTTATGCCCAGCTCTCTTGCCCAGGGCTCCTTGAGAGAAGAATCTGGAGGGGCCAGGATTTGATGGGGGAATGAATGATGGAATGAAAGAAGTAATTTAAGCATGTGCCTTGCTAAGATTGACAATTCTGGCAGGTTGCTGACCATGTGTGGACCTCGATCTGAGGGCTGAGAGTGGGCCTGCCAGCCCTGTGAGGGCACCTACCCCATCTCATTGAATGGGGCAGAGCAGGTAAGGGCGTGATGGATGGATGGGCCTCATCCCCCTCCTTCTACTGTCTGGGATCCTCTGTCAGCCTGTCTGCTCAGAACCCTGAAACTGGGGGTTGAGGAAGGACCCTTCTGCATCATGTGACTCCCTTCAGTCCAGGTGACCAGGGTCCTTGGAGTGACAGCTCCTAGAGCCCTGCCTGTAGCCCTGCAAGTTGGGGGGAGGGCCTGTTAGGAGAGGTATCTCTTGCCCTGGGGTTGTAGAGGTGATCTAGGCTCCTCAGACCTTGTGGGGTCTCAGATGTTTACATCTCCAACCCCTCCTGGCATGGGCATCTCTGGCTGCACTCCAGCTCTGTGGCCCCATCTCCCAGGGAACCTTCAGTCTAATCTGACTTCCGCTGAAACCCGGCCTCATTCAGCCCTACCAAGGCCTTCAGAGCTCAGGTCTCTCATTCAGGGTTTGAGACCCCACCGGACTCAGACCTGCAGTTGTCCCAGATCACACAGCCCCAGGGATGGGACCAGGAGCCTGTCCTTGTCCCAACTGCAGCAGTTCTTGTGCCTTTAAAGCCTCCCCTGCACTGCCACGTTACTGAGGGAGGTGGGGAGGAGAGGAACTGGGTCACAGCAGGGAATCTTAGCTTGGTTTTGATGTGCTGCTAGATGACCAGATCCAGAGTCTGGTGAGCCAGCGAGTGAGGACACTTGGCTGTGCCCAAGCGCTGTGTGACCCAGAGGAGCCACTCACCCTCTCTGAGCTGCTGGACATTATAGGTGGGAAAGCTCAGGCCAGGGGACTCCCGGGAGTGTCTGGAGGTCTGAGTTCCATTCTCAGCTGTGCCATATGCTTGCTGCGCTCTAGAGCAGCTCCTGTTCCTCTCCGAGCCTTGGTTTAAGCACCTGTGAAGTAGGAGTGAGTTGCACTTTAGGGTGAATGGGGCAAGACTCCTGTGGGCTCATCCTTCAGAGGGATCCCACAGGTGGACAGAGCCCTGGGTTCTTTATCCGACTCCGTCTGG
>NW_020259462.1:0-5016 GCF_003255815.1 Theropithecus gelada | reverse complement strand
TGGTTTGGGGAGAGACAGTTGGTTTGGTGGGAGAGACAGTTGGTTTGGTGGGAGAGACAGTTGGTTTGCGGGGGAGACAGTTGGTTTGGTGAGAGACAGTTGGTTTGGTGGGAGAGACAGTTGGTTTGGGGGGGAGACAGTTGGTTTGGTGGGAGAGACGGTTTGGGGGAGAGAGTTGGTTTGGGGGGGAGAGTTGGTTTGGGGAGGAGATAGTTGGTTTGGGGGAGAGACAGTTGGTTTGGGGAGATACAGTTGGTTTGGTGGGAGAGACAGTTGGTTTGGCGGGGAGACAGTTGGTTTGGGGAGAGACGGTTTGGTGGGAGAGACAGTTGGTTTGGGGGGGAGACAGTTGGTTTGGTGGGAGAGACGGTTTGGGGGAGAGAGTTGGTTTGGGCGGGAGAGTTGGTTTGGGGAGGAGATAGTTGGTTTGGGGGAGAGACAGTTGGTTTGGGGAGAGACAGTTGGTTTGGGGGAGAGACAGTTGGTTTGGGGGAGAGACAGTTGGTTTGGGGAGAGACAGTTGGTTTTGGGGGAGAGAGTTGGTTTGGGGGAGAGACAGTTGGTTTGGGGAGAGACAGTTGGTTTGGGGGAGAGAGTTGGTTTGGGGGGGAGAGAGTTGGTTTGGGGGGGAGAGAGTTGGTTTGAGGGGAGAGAGTTGGTTTGGGGGGAGACAGTTGGTTTGGGGAGAGACAGTTGGTTTGGGGGGGAGACAGTTGGTTTGGTGGGAGACATCTGGTTTGGGGGAGAGACCTCTGAGGCTCAAGCCCCAAGAACACTGTGTCCCCTCCGGCATTGCTGGGCGCTCTGGTGTGCTAGTGGATGCTTCCCCACGTGGCCTGGTGTCCACTGGGGCCTCAAAGGCTGTGCCTTGAGTAACTCGTTCTTCAGGATGATGATTCTCACAGGCGGCAGTGAGCGCCCAGCAGAAGGGCTTGGGTGTCACTGCCTATGAGGGGCAGGGTAGGCCTAGGGTGGGATGTGGGATGACACATGGCCCCTCGAAGGTGACTGCTGTCCAGAGGGACCTGCTCTCTCCTGGCAAGTGCAGAGCATCTGTGGGATCTTCCTCAGGCTGGGACCAGCACATGCCAACCAGAGGGGCATCCTAATGCCAGCCTCCTGTGTTCTCCGGAAGGACGAGGCTGAAGATGGGGCCACTGGCCACTTCATTCAGCCCCCAGTGGGAGTCGGTCACTTCAGGGAGCTCCACCCCACAGACTTCGCACAAAGTCTCACTCTGGGCTGGGGGTTGGGAGCCAGGCCCCCAGGACCAATCACAACGGAGTGAACACTCACCCCCAGACATCACTGAACCAGCCCCACACGGGAGAACAAGCCCTGCCCTGAACACCTGCAGGTATCCCCAGGAGGGCCGGGACTCTGCTGTGCTCCCCTCACCCTGACTTGGGGAGCACCAAGCCTGTTATGTGCATGGACAGAGCACCCCTGACCCCACACCTCATGGAGCCAGGACCCTGAGAAACAGCCAGACAGCCCTCCCCAGCCCTCGCGTGTGGCCTCAACCTAACTGCACTTCAATGGGTGCTTCTGATCTGGGAACTTGATTCTTAGACCAGCGCAAGGTGAACCTGCAGGGATCAAAGGCTTCCACACAGTCTAGGCTTCCGTGATGAGAGGAACCCGAGGCCGTTGGCTCCAGATGGGGAAACTGAGGCCACAAGAGGAGTGGCTCCTTTGAGGTCGCATGGCTGGGCGCTGGCAGGGGCATTCCTAGACCGCAGGGCTCCTGTCTCCCGGTCCAGAGCCCTTGCAGCAGCCACCACCCTGAAGCCTTTTTCTGCTCAGCTCCACCCAGTCTTCAGGTGGCCGCCTCCTGCCGCTGCTGGGAGCTAAGTCTGCTGCCCCAGTGGCCTGGAGCTGAGTGACTCAGTGGGAGTGGCCCTCTCCCTTGATCTTAACAAGCAAAAACCCCAAAACTGCATTTGTTTTACCTTTTCCTCCAGTTCCTTTATTTGTCTCTTCTGAGCTTCTATTCTTTCTTCTAACTCTTTAATTCTCTGCAAGGTTAAAAGGAAAAAAATCTTCAACAGTCACAGTATTTGGGAAACCCAAATCCTTCAAGATTTTCATGCATTTCCTTGGTAACAAATGGTGGCAGAGCAACTGGCATGGCCATGGGCTGTGGCTCCTGACGAGGACACCAGCCTTTGCTGCATTGTTCCAGCAGGAGAGCAGAGGGCCTTCCCCATGTCACACTCCCTGTGGTGGGAACAGTATGCGTCCGATTCCTGCAGCTTCAACTCAGAAAGCACGACGCCAGACATCCAGGGAAATGGTAGGAATGCATTCCCGGTCCCCCCAGATGCCACTGCAGCAGAGTAAGGGGCCGCCAGAGGGTCACAGGAGAGCTGGGCACAGAATCTCCTGGTGAGGGGGATGCCAGTGCCTGGGGTCCCCCAAGCATCTGAGCTCCAACCACAGCCCCTCTGAGGCAACAAAGGGGCTGCAGGTGACTGTCCTCACCCTGAGCCCCCAGAGGCCAAAGGGGCCCAGGAGGCTAATGAGGAGCCAGCAGAGCACGTCCAACATTAGCCCACCGATGCCCACGGCCAGCTGGCACACAGGGCACTTGTTTATGTGAATTTCAATTAAGCCTTCGCTACGGGTGTTCTTCACAAGGAATACATCCATAAAGCCGCCTCCCAGCCAACCTGGTTCATGGAGGAGCTGGGCTGTGTCCTACACATCTGGGTCGTCCAGTCTGCGAGGCTCCTCACCTCCCATTAGAGCAGAACTGACCCAACAGGCCTGAGGTCCCACAGTGCCCTGAGGCCAAGGCACGCCAGGGCTGCTGTCCCCAGAGAACACCCTCGCCATCAGGAAACGGTGTCATGGAAAAGACACGGTAGCCGGCGTCCAAAAGAGAAGAACTGCCACCCAGAGGCCTCTGCAACATGCCCGGGACACGAGGCTGGTGAGGGAGGCAGTCTGGCCCGAGTGCCTGCCATTGACAGGCATGGCCATCAGGGGCATGGCCATCAGGGGTGTGACCACAAGAGGGCATGGCCAACAGGGGGCGTGGCCATTCTAGGGCATGATCATCAGAAGGTGTGGCCATACAAGGCTCTGTGTGTGGAAGGCATGACAATTGGGGGGCATCGCCATCAGCGGGCATGGCCATTAGGGGCACGGCTACCAGGGTGTAGCCATCAGAATATGTGTTATGAGGGGTGTGGCCACCAGAGGGTGGGGCCACAAAGGGGTAGTCGTTGGAGATGTGGCCACAGGACGCCCCGCCTGGCTCTGTGCAGGCCCAGGGCCAGGTCTTTACCCCAGTCCCACTCCCGCCTGCCATGCACCTGCTGAGCCAGCTGCAGCAGCTCCATGCGCTCCCGCAGGATCTGGGCATCCCGCTCGCGCAGCTCACTCATAACCTGGCGTTTCCACTGCTCCACGGCCACCCTGAGCTTCTCGCGCTCCTCCTCCGACAGCAGCTCAGCCACCTTGGCCCCGGCCTCCTGCTGCAGGGCGTCATACAGCATGGCTTCCAGCTCCAAGATGTGCTGGGGCGGAAGGGGAGATGCCTTAGTCCTTGCCTTCTCCCCAGAACAAACCTTTCAGGAAGGGCAACGGAGGCCGGGCCACCCTCCGCCTGGGAGCGGGGCCAGGAGGATGTGCAACAGACAGGAACCCAGTGCTGTGGCCTCTGCAGAAGGACTGGGGCCCCACGGACCTCCCCAGTCTGTGAGAAGACCCTAGAAGTAGAGACGCTGACCAGGCCAGCAGAAGCCAGGACCCTGAGCCCCAGGGTGGGGGAGGACTGAGCTATGAAGTGGGGAAGCTGAGTGGGAGGTGGAGGGGCTGCAGGTGGCCTGTGGGGACACAGCAAGGTGGGAGGGAGCTGAGCGTGGGGTCACCCGCTGCCTCCCCAAATCCAATTCATAGACGCATGTAACCCGATCCCAGTGCTATAACCAGCAGCCAAAATACATAATAACCCAGCAGCCAAAATACATAATTACCCAGCAGCCAAAGTACATAATAACCCAGCAGCCAAAGTACACACCTTTTCATAAATTCCTGGGGTTTGGCAGTTTGCTCTGCATATTCCAAAGCTTTTCTTAGGCAAATTTTATTGTCAGGATCTTTGTAAAAAACAAATTCTCACACTACAGAGGCTCTTTCTTCCCAACCAAATGTAACATCTTCAGAGACAGCAGAAATATTAGGAAATGGAAAAAAAATACTTTTGGGCCTCAGTTACACTTTATTGTTCTTGACGGCCACAGAATAAACTGTCCTCAGCTGTCACAACCAGCTCGCACATCAACCTCCACTTCTTAGAGGAAAAGAGCTCGGTGCCTTTAAGATGAGCTCCAGCTTCTAAAAATAAACCTGGTCGACTGCTGACTTGGAACTAACCTCACAGTGGCTTCACATGCACCTGGTGGTGGGAGGTGCTCACCAGGACTTCCGTGGTGACATGAACTGTGGGCTGCCTGGATGAGCCTCCCTGCCTTCGGCAGCCACACAGACCACGGTCTACCACACCCATGTCCAGAGAGGCAAAGTCGGCACCAGCCCCTGCCGTAAAGAGCTGTCATTGCCCCAGGAGGAACCAGCTCTTCCCCTCCTTGCCCCAGTGTCTCCCAGAAGAAGAGCAGGAAGTGCAGAAAAAACCTCAGTGCTCACAGGCCTGTGGGTCACCTGAGGGCACCTGAGTGACCGAGAGCCACACCGTGAACGACACAGGAGAGAACCAGGCAAGTGTGCAGGGAAAGGGAAGGAAATCAACAGGAACTCAGGAAACTCGGAGCATCCCAAATGTGGGGGCCTTCCTGTTGGAAGTGGAGAAAGAGGCCCCCCAAATATCACACAGGAAGCAGATCCACCAGCATCACCCAAGAAGAGACCCCCCACCAGCACCACACAGGGAGAGGTCCCCCCCCAGCATCACACAGGGAGAGGTCCCCCCCCAGCATCACACAGGGAGAGACCCCCCCCAGCATCACACAGGGAGAGGCCCCCCAGCACCACACAGGGAGAGGCCCCCCC
>NW_020259461.1:0-9918 GCF_003255815.1 Theropithecus gelada | reverse complement strand
TGACTTTGTTGACAAACTGCAACCTTAACAACCCACCCCTTGTGTCACAGAAGTCAACTGTAACCTCTTCTCCTTTCCCCCTCCCTCGCTTTTCTTCACTCAAAGAGCACTCACCTTTAATAACAAAGAAACAGTCATGAGCATGGAACAAACAGCCATCCCTCCAAGGCCTATCATATGCAGAGTCCTTCTTCCTGCCCTTTCCACCAGAAATAGCTGGAAGAAGAATATGACATGAAACTTCAGTTTCCCTTTCCATGAATGAAAACAGTGTCTGAGCTACTTGAAATCTGCCTTACCAACAGCAGGACACTTGTTACGGATACACCTCCTGTGATTTATGATTTTATATACATACATATTGTGTTCCATTCACAGGTCCTGGCTCAAAATCCCCCTAGCCCTTGGTAGAGTCTTTTGTCATAATGTTGGGATGCCGCAGGCCTCAGAAAATAGAATTCTTCTCTGACTTTCTCCTGCCCTCCCACTTGGCAGGATGCTAATCTGACTGCGGGTCATAAAACCCTCATTTCAGAGAGGGTCCTGCCCCGCCCCCTAGAGGAAGAAACGCTACAAGAGAGGCCAAAATAATCCAAACAGACAGGCCTGGCTGGGTTCAGATCATTCCCTTTTTGTCCAATCACGTTTCAGAACAGTTGTCCATGCTTCAATCATGGAGAATCAATTAAGTCTGCATAAACGGCCCAAAGGCAGGGTGTGGGGAGCTTGCAGATATCTGAACCCGTGGAAGCTGACAGGAAGGTCAGCAACAAATCATCTATGCGCTAGGAGTGCACCCCAACTCCACAGAGACAGAGGCTCCCACGCTCAGGGTCCCTCCAGACCTCGCCCTGTGAATCTCTTCATCTGGTTGTTTATTTCCGTGCTTTAAAATATCCTTTAAATCAAACCAGGAAACATTTTCCCTGAGTTCTGTGAGCCACTGTAGCCAATTAATCCAACCCAAAGAGGGCGTGGTGGGAATCCCGATCTATAGCTGGTGGGTCAGAAGCACAGGTAAACAACCTGGAGCTTGTGATGGGCATCAGGAGTGGGGGGCAGTCTTGGGAACTGTGCCACCAACCTGTGAGATCCGATGCTATCTCCAGGTAGTGTCAGAATTAAATCACAGGACACCTAGATGGTGTCCACTGCAGAACTGATTGCTTACGTGATGGGGACAAATCCTTAAATATTTTGGGAGTCACAGAAATCTTCTGTTATTATTGTTGTTTTAGTGTAAAAACAGGAAAAACAGTTTGAAAGTTTTTCCAAACATCTCTCCTCCAATTCCAAGTTCAAAGCATACTGTATAGTCCCTTCTATACTTCCTCTTTTCCCATCCATCCCATATTTGCTTGAAGAGTGAAGACTACATTCAGCATTGAATGTATCTCTTTTTTCCAAAGGAAAATTAAACAATAGTCTGGGCGTGGTGGCTCACACCTGTAATCCCAGCACTTTGGGAGGCCAAGGCAGGCGGATCACCAGAGGTCAGGAGTTCAAGACCAGCCTGGCCAACATAGCAAAACCCTGTCTCTACTAAAAATACAAAAATGAGTTAGGCGTGGTGGCGCATGCCTGTAGTCCGAGCTACTCGGGGAGGCTGAGGCAGGAGAATCACTTGAACCCAGGAGGTGGAGGTTGCAGTGAGCTGAGATCGTGCCACTGTACTCTAGCCTGGGCAACAGAGCAAGACTCTGTCTCAAAAAATTTAAAAAAATAAAAATAAATAAACAACAAAAAAGGTGTAACTAAATAATGGTGGAACTGTGCAATCCATCTTTGAACATCTGTAGCAAGGATTCTTTTCTCCCCCCAAAATTATCAAACCATCCAACTTACAGAAACTACAGTGAAGACAGTATTAACCACACCCGCGCCGATGGTGGCATAGATGGGCTCTTCAACACCTGCATCCTTGAAGATTCCTGTTGAGTAATAGAACACCTAGTAGAAAAGAAAACATGCAACTTTGATACAAACTTCATACCAGTTACACAGAACCCTCAAAAAATACTTAAGGCTGAGCGTGGTTGTGCAGGCCTATAATCCCAGCACTTTGGGAGGCTGAGGCAAGCAGATCGCCTGAGATCAGGAGTTCAAGATCAGCCTGGCCAATATGGTGAAACCCTGTCTCTACTAAAAATACAAATATTAGCCAGGCATGATGGGGCACACCTGTAGTCCCAGCTTCTTGGGAGGCCAGACAGAACGAGACTCTGTCTCCATAAAATAAAATTTAAAAAATACTTAAAGGTCCCAGGAGGTAAGAAGTCCTTATGGTTTTTGTTCAATCCTAATATCCCTTCTGCAAATGAATTATCTTCTGAATCTTATCTCCTTTCTCTCTTTTTTTTTTTTGACAGATTCTCAATCTGTCACCCAGGCTGGAGTGCAGTGGCACGATTTTGGCTCACTGCAACCTCCATCTCCCGGGTTCAAGCGATTCTCCTGCCTCAGCCTCCCGAGTAGCTGGGATTACAGGCTCCTGCCACCACGCCTGGCTAATTTTTGTATTTCTTTTTTTTATTTTGAGATGGAGTCTCTTTCTGTCACCCAGGCTGGAATGCAGCAGCGTGATCTCGGCCACTGCAACCTCCGCCTCCCGGGTTCAAGCGATTCTCCTGCCTCAGCCTCTCAAGTAGCTGGGATTACAGGCATGTGCCACCAGGCCTGGCTAATTTTTTGTATTTTTAATACAGACAGGGTTTCACCGTGTTAGCCAGGATGGTCTCGATCTCCTGATCTCGTGATCCGCCCCACTCAGCCTCCCAAAGTGCTGGGATTACAGGTGTGAGCCACCATGCCCAGCCAATTTTTGTGTTTTTTTTTTAGCAGAGACAGGCTTTCGCCATGTTGTCCGGGTTGGTCTTGAGCTCCTGACCTCGTGATCTGCCCACCTCAGCCTCCCAAAGCGCTAGGATTACAGGTGTGAGCCACTGCACCTCGCCCTCCTTTCTCTTTTTAAATGTTCTCAATGTTAGCTACTAATTTCCATTGTTCCTTCTAACTATGCTTATTCCCACTGTTCCGTTTACTCTTGCTTATGTCCACTTCACCAACTTATATGAAGGTATAATTCTACTAACTAGTTTCTTTTTTATAAGTTGAGATAGCAACTCACTCTGTTGCCCACACTGTTCTCAAACTCTTGGTCCCAAGTGATCTTCCTGCCTCTCAGCCTCCCAAGTTGCTGGGATTATAGGCATGTGCCATCACGCCCAGCTAAATGCTTGTTTAATTGACTCTTCCCCAAACCCTCAAAACATTGATAGGCACATTGATGTCTCAATTTGATAGTGAACTAATTGAATCACCTTATCCTGCTCATTGAATAAGCAGAGGTTGGACTGTATTTCCTAGGCCTAGGCCCTTTTGAAGTGTTTTATGAAATAATACCAGCTACTATTGTAATTTAATATATATTAAATAAATTACTATGTTTGTTATTTACTAGGCACCATGCTAAAATGTAAGGTTGCTGGCCGAGCACAGTGTTTCATTCTTGTAACCCCAGCATTTTGGGAGGCCAAGGCGGGCGGATAACCTGAGGTGTTCGAGACCAGCCTAGCCAATATGGTGAAATCCTGTCTCTAATAAAAATTTAAAAATTAGCTGGGTGTGGTGGTGGGTACCTGTAATCCCAGCTGCTTGGGATGCTGATGTAGGAGAATCGCTTGAGTCTGGGAGGTGGAGGTTGCAGTGAACTGAGATTGTGCCACTGCACTCCAGCCTGGGCAATAGAGCAAGACTCTGTATCAAAAAAAAAAAAAAAAAGAAAAAAAAATAAGGTTGCTACAACTACCATAGCTACGAAAAATTGGCCATGTGCGGTGGCTCACGCTTCTAATCCCAGCACTTTGGGAGGCCAAGGCGGGCAGATCACCTTAAGTTGGGAGTTCAAGAGCACCCTGACAACATGGAGAAACCCCATCTCTACTAAAAATACAACATTAGCAGGCCATGGTTGTGCAAGCCTGTAATCCCAGCTACTTGGGAGGCTGAGGCAGGAGAATCAATTGAACCCAGGAGGTGGAGGTTGCGGTGAGCCGAGATCGCACCAGTGCACCCCAGCCTGGGCAATAAGAGTGAAACTCCGTCTCAAAAAAAAAAAGAAAAGAAAAGAAAAAAAAGAAATATTAAAATATTGGACTCAGACCACAAGTTAACAAGGGAACATTATCTAGGTTACCCAGGTTCGCTTCAGTTTGTTTCACCCAGAGTATTTGCCTCCATAGCAATATTTATTAGTCTTTTTGATGAATATGGACCTCTACATTGGGATTTACCTTCTCAAGAAATAACTCTCTAAATCTCTAAGATGTAAGATATAAACTACGTATATTTTTTTTTTTTGAGGCGGAGTCTTCACTCTGTCCCCCAGGCTGGAGTGCAGTGGCACCATCTCGGCTCACTGCAAGCTCCGCCTCCCGGGTTCGCGCCATTCTCCTGCCTCAGCCTCCCGAGTAGCTGGGACTACAGGCGCCGCCACCGCGCCCGGCTAATTTTTTGTATTTTAGTAGAGACGGGGTTTCACCTTGTCAGCCAGGATGGTCTCGATCTCCTGACCTCGTGATCCGCCCGCCTCGGCCTCCCAAAGTGCAGGGATTACAGGCGTGAGCCACCGCGCCCGGCCTAACTACGTATATTTATATTTTCTAAAACAAGATTATAATTGGCCAGGCGCAGTTGCTCACAACTGTAATCCCAGCACATTGAGAGGCAGAGGCAAGTGGATCATCTGATGTCAGGAGTTCAAGGCCAGCCTGACCAACAAGGTGAAGCTCCATCTCTACTAAAAATACAAAAATTAGCCAGGTATGGTGGCAGGTGCCTGTAGTCCCAGCCACTCAGGAGGCTGAGACAGGAGAATTGCTTGAACCTGGGAGGCAGAGGTTGCAGTGAGCTGAGATCGAGCCACTGCACTCCAGCCTGGGCAACATAGCAAGACTCTGTCTCAAAACAAAACAAAACAAAACAAAATCCCAACATATTTTATGATGACATCAAGCTTGTGGGGAAAGATATTAGGTTGGTGCAAAAGTAATTACTTGAGCAGTTTAAACAAGCAATAAATAGTTATGACAATTCTCTTTATCATAATGTCTACACATCAAAAACCTAATGTACATGTACACATCTCAATAAAACTTCTTGGGCCAGGCGAGGTGTCTCACGTCTGTAATCCCAGCACTCTGGGAGGCATAGGCGGGCGGATCACTTGAGGTCAGGAGTTAGAGACCTGACTAACCTGGAAAAACCTCGTCTCTACTAAAAACACAAAATTAGCCAGGTGAGGTGGCACATGCCTATAATCCCAGCTACTCAAACGGCTGAGGCAGGAGAATTGCTTGAACCCCGGAGGCGGAGGTTGCAGTGAGCTGAGATCGCGCCACTACACTCTAGCCTGGGTGACAGAGTGAGATCTGTCTCAAAAAAAAACCAAAAAACAAACCATCGTTTGCACAAAAGTAGGCTGGAAAAGTGATTTCCAAGCCTGCTATGCATCAGATTGATTGACTGATTGATTTTTAGATGGTGCGTACCACCACGCCCGGCTAATTTTTATATTTTTAGTAGAGACGGGCTTTTGCCATGTTGGCCAGGCTGGTCTCTAACTCCTGACTTCAGGTGATCTGCCCACCTCGGCCTCCCAAATACTGGGATTACAGGCATGAGCCACCGCCCCAGGCCCAGATTTATTTTTTTACAGACAATTTCCAACCCTTTTACACAGAGACTTTCCATTCAGCCGACTCAGGAATCCCATCCCCCATAATTCTGGTGCAGCCAGCTTTAGGTGATGATTATATGTGAAGCAAAATCCGCTCATTGACTAAATTGGGAGCCACCTTAGTCCAACAATAATTAATGTACAGGCCGGGCATGGTGGCTCATGCCTGTAATCCCAGCACTTTGGGAGGCTGAGGTAGGTGGATCACTTGAGGCCAGGAGTTCAAGACCAGACTGGCCAACATGGTGAAACCCCATCTCTACTAAAAACACAAAATTAGCTGTGAGTGGTGTCGGCTGCCTGTAATTCCAGCTACTTGAGAGGCTGAGGCAGGAGAATCCCCTGAAACCGGGAGGCAGAGGTTGCTACGAGCTGAGATTGCGCTACTGCTCTCTAGCCTGGGTGACAGAGCGAGACTACCTCTCAAAAAAAAAGAAAGAGCCAGGCGTGGTGGCTCACACCTGTAATCCCAGCACTTTAGGAGGCCAAGGCAGGCAGATCACAAAGTCAGGAGATAGAGACCATCTTGGCTAACACGGTAAAACCCTGCCTCTACTAAAAATACAAAATATTAGCCGGGCGTGGTAGCATGTGCCTGTAGTCCCAGCTAATCGGGAGGCTGAGGCAGGAGAATCACTTGAACCAGGGAGGCAGAGGTTGCAGTGAGCCAAGATTGCACCACTGCACTCCAGCCTGGGTGACAGAGCGAGAAAGAAAAGAAAAGAAAAAAAGAAAAGAAAAGAAAAGAGAAAAGAAAGAGAAAGAAAGGAGGGAGGGAGGGAGGGAGGAAAAGAAAGAGCAAGCAAGCACACACCATACTCTGAAGTGGGAGGAGTCTGTCTCTCAGAGTGCTCATGGATCATCTGTAATTTCCCACAGGTGATTTTTTTTCTAATCCTGTTTTGCAGGGCCAGGACTGTTGTGAGGCAGGTAGGGAGTTGCCTCAGGCACAATTTTTTTTTTCTTTTTTTTTCTTTCTTTCTTTTTTTTGTAATAGGCACAGAATTAATGCAAGGTACATTCTTTAAAAAGGTGCTCATTCTCAGGGCTACACTTGCACGTAGCTGCCTCACTTGCTGAGTCCCAGCTCTGCTGCTCTGGAAGGTCTCGGGAGCACATTTTTCTCCGGTAACACGTGTGGCCTACATTATCATTTCCAAACGAGGAATTTGAGACTGGGATTCATCAAAATCACCAATCACCTAGGAGGCTTTTTCTAACTACTGTGTATTTCCTCCCAAGTTTTTTTTTGTTTGTTTTGTTTTTAAGACAGGGTCATGCTATATTGCCCAGGCTTGACTCCTGGACATAAGTGATATTCCCACCTCAACCTCTGAGTAGCGGCCACCACACCTGGCTCCTTGTACATTCTGATAAAACAGCCTCTAATCCCTCACAAGAAGCACTTCCACTTCACATACAAATATCCTGGTGTGCTAGGAAGGAGAAAAGGCCAAGAACCAACTTGGATCAGGTGGATCAGGAGTTGGAGACCAGCCTGGCCAAGATGGTGAAACCCCATCTCTACTAATTTTGAGCATTTTGATGCTCAAAACAGTAAGTTTTGCAAAATGCTTTGTTACAAAATGATTTAATCTCATTGATCAAATACTAATGGAAAACCCTCAGGGGATGAAGCACAAGGGTGCTCTTCATATCCATATTTTATCCACTATCGACTAGAAGGCATAGGAGTACTCTCTTCCCGCAACCCACACTCAATAGCAGGAAGCTGATATTTGCATGGAATACAAGGGCTACCTGCCAAATGCTAGCTCTTTAAACAATCATTGCCTATTCTAGTTGTAAACACATACAGACTGGTAAAGTCAGCTCAGTCTGAAGTTGCCAGTGTCCTTCCAGGCTCTTTCTTTTCTTTTCTTTTCTTTTCTTTTCTTTCCTTTCCTTTCCTTTCCTTTCTTTTCTTCCCTTTCTTCCTTTCTTTCTTTCTTTCCTTCCTTCCTTCCTTCCTCTCTCTCTTTCTCTCTTTCCTTCCTTCCTTCCTTCTCTCTCTTTCCTTCCTTCCTTCTCTTTCTTTCCTTTCTTTCTTTTCCTTCCTTCCTTCCTTCCTGCCTTTCTTTTCTTTCTGTCTTTCTTTTCTTTCTGTCTTTCTTTTCTTCTTTCTAGAAGGAGTTCTGCTCTGGTTGCTCTGGCTGGAGTGCAATGGCTCAATCTCCACTCA
Source organism: Theropithecus gelada (assembly GCF_003255815.1). Classification (NCBI taxonomy): domain Eukaryota; kingdom Metazoa; phylum Chordata; class Mammalia; order Primates; family Cercopithecidae; genus Theropithecus; species Theropithecus gelada. The sequence goes on along the minus strand of NW_020259461.1, from coordinate 1,999 downwards.
CTGCAACTTCCACCTCCCAGGTCCAAGCGATTGTCCGGCCTCAGCCTCCCAAGTAGCGCACCACCACGCCCAGCTAATTTTTGTCTTTTTTTTTTTTTTTTTTTTTTTTTTAGATGAAGACTCCTAGTCTGTCACCCAGGCTAGAGTGCAGTGGCGCAATCTCAGCTCACTGCAATCTTCACCTCCCGGGTTCAAGTGATTCTCCTGCCTCAGCCTCCTGAGTAGCTGGGACTACAGAGGCACACTGCCACCATGCCCGGCATTTTAAGTGAAATTTTGTAAGACACCTTTGACCCTAAAGTATCATACTCACAGCATTGATCCCAGAGAGCTGCTGAGAGAGCTGGAGCACAATGGAAATGATGATGGGCTGTCGGTAGCTGGACACTCTAAAGAGCTCCAGCACGGTGACTTGCTTTTCTTGTGACATCCTTACACTCTCATCTTTCATCTCCTGGATGTCTTGAAATACATCCTGGGTGCCCCACAACCACTGGAGGACTGGTGAAAAGAAGAAAGAGGAAAGGATAAAGACAATGTGCTGCCCCAAATTCATTCTTCCTGTAAGGCAGCCAGGAAAGGGCCGCATGAGATGAGGTGATCGATAGCATCCATTCCTGAACCTGCCTTCTCACCTCATTCTTTAGGGGCTGAAAATTTTACTCAAGAGTAATCAGAGCCCAGCGCAGTGGCTCATGCCTGTAATCCCAGCACTTTGGGAGGCCAAGGCGTGTGGATCACCTGAGGTCAGGAGTTCGAGACCAGCCTGGCCAACATGGTGAAACCCCATCTCTAATAAAAATACAAATTAGATGGGCCAGGCATGGTGGCTCACACCTGTAATCCCATCACTTTGGGAGGCCGAGGCAGGCGAATCACAAGGTGAGGAGTTCGAGACCAGCCTGGTCAACATGGTGAAACCCCATCTCTAATAAAAATTAGCTGGCGTGGTGGCACACAAAAAAAAATTAGCTGGCGTGGTGGCACACGCACCTGTAGTCCCAGCTACTTGGGAGGCTAAGGCAGGAGAATCACTTGAACCTGGGAGGCAGAGGTTGCAGTCAGCCGAGATTGCACCACTGCACTGCAGCCTGGGTGACAGAGCAAGACTGTGTCTCAAAAAAAAAAAAAAAAAAAAAGTTGCCCAGGCGCGGTGGGTCATGCCTGTAATGCCACCACTTTGGGAGGCCAAGGCGGGTGGATCACGAGGTCAGGAGATTGAGACCATCCTGGCTAACACGGTGAAACTTCATCTCTACTAAAAATACAAAAAATTAGCCAAGCATGTTACTGGGCACCTGTAATCCCCGCTACTCAGGAGGCTGAGGCAGGAGAATGGTGTGAACCTGGGAGGCAGAGCTTACAGTGAGCCGAGAGCGTGCCACTGCACTCCAGCCTGGGCGACAGAGGGAGACTCCGTCTCCAAAAAAAAAAAAAAAAAAAAAAAAAAGCACAAATTTAGCTGGGCATGGTGGTGGTGGCACACGCCTATAATCCCACCTACTCCAGAGGCTGAGACAGGAGAATCGCTTAGAACCCAGGAGGCGGAGGTTGCAGTGAGCCGAGATCGCACCACTGCACTCCAGGCTGGGCAACAGAGCGAGATTCTGTCTCGAAAAAAGAAAAAACAAGGAAGAGTAATCAGAACCATCTTCACTTGGATTCTGATGGTCAGGGAAAGGGTACCACAGAAAATAGGTCCAGTACCCTCATCCTTAAAACAAACCACAACCATATACTTCGTATACTAAAGAGTGAAAGATACTCCGCTTAGCATTCTCCTCTTCTTTTCTGTTAATGAGCAAAAATCTGGGACTTTCAGGGTAACATGGAAGGGTTGCACTTTGTAGGATAGCAGGAAGGATGGTGAAGCCCAATAGTACGGGCCATAGCTCTTCAGACCCAAGGATGAATTCCAGACCAAAGATCTAGAAACCACACAAAGATAATGCTATAAACCCCATACTTCATAGGCCACAAGTTCATTAAAAAACAAGTT
>NW_020259460.1:0-5017 GCF_003255815.1 Theropithecus gelada | reverse complement strand
GCAATAAACATACGTGTGCATGTGTCTTTATAGCAGCATAATTTATAATCCTTTGGGTATATCCCCAGTAATGGGATGGCTGGGTCATATGGTACATCTAGTTCTAGATCCTTGAGGAATCGCCATACTGTTTTCCATAATGGTTGAACTAGTTTACAATCCCACCAACAGTGTAAAAGTGTTCCTATTTCTCCACATCCTCTCCAGCACCTGTTGTTTCCTGACTTTTTAATGATCGCCATTCTAACTGGTGTGAGATGGTATCTCATTGTGGTTTTGATTTGCATTTCTCTGATGGCCAGTGATGATGAGCATTTTTTCATGTGTTTGTTGGCTGTATGAATGTCTTCTTTTGAGAAATGTCTATTCATATCCTTTGCCCACTTTTTGATGGGGTTGTTTGTTTTTTTCTTGTAAATTTGTTGGAGTTCTTTGTAGGTTCTGGATATTAGCCCTTTGTCAGATGAGTAGATTGCAAAAATTTTCTCCCATTCTGTAGGTTGCCTGTTCACTCTGATGGTAGTTTCTTTTGCTGTGCAGAAGCTCTTTAGTTTAATGAGATCCCATTTGTCAATTTTGGCTTTTGCTGCCGTTGCTTTTGGTGTTTTAGACATGAAGTCTTTGCCCATGCCTATGTCCTGAATGGTACTACCTAGATTTTCCTCTAGGATTTTTATGGTATTAGGTCTAACATTTAAGTCTCTAATCCATCTTGAATTAATTTTCGTATAAGGAGTAAGGAAAGGATCCAGTTTCAGCTTTCTACTTATGGCTAGCCAATTTTCCCAGCACCATTTATTAAATAGGGAATCCTTTCCCCATTTCTTGTTTTTCTCAGGTTTGTCAAAGATCAGATGGCTGTAGATGTGTGGTATTATTTCTGAGGACTCTGTTCTGTTCCATTGGTCTATATCTCTGTTTTGGTACCAGTACCATGCTGTTTTGGTTACTGTAGCCTTGTAGTATAGTTTGAAGTCAGGTAGCGTGATGCCTCCAGCTTTGTTCTTTTGACTTAGGATTGTCTTGGAGATGCAGGCTCTTTTTTGGTTCCATATGAACTTTAAAGCAGTTTTTTCCAATTCTGTGAAGAAACTCATTGGTAGCTTGATGGGGATGGCATTGAATCTATAAATAACCTTGGGCAGTATGGCCATTTTCACGATATTGATTCTTCCTATCCATGAGCATGGTATGTTCTTCCATTTGTTTGTGTCCTCTTTGATTTCACTGAGCAGTGGTTTGTAGTTCTCCTTGAAGAGGTCCTTTACATCCCTTGTAAGTTGGATTCCTAGGTATTTTATTCTCTTTGAAGCAATTGTGAAGGGAAGTTCATTCATGATTTGGCTCTGTGTTTGTCTGTTATTGGTGTATAAGAATGCTTGTGATTTTTGCACATTAATTTTGTATCCTGAGACTTTGCTGAAGTTGCTTATCAGCTTAAGGAGATTTTGGGCTGAGACAATGGGGTTTTCTAAATATACAATCATGTCATCTGCAAACAGGGACAATTTGACTTCTTCTTTTCCTAACTGAATACCCCTGATTTCTTTCTCTTGCCTAATTGCCCTAGCCAGAACTTCCAACACTATGTTGAATAGGAGTGGTGAGAGAGGGCATCCCTGTCTTGTGCCAGTTTTCAAAGGGAATTTTTCCAGTTTTTGCCCATTCAGTATGATATTGGCTGTGGGTTTGTCATAAATAGCTCTTATTATTTTGAGGTATGTTCCATCAATACCGAATTTATTGAGCGTTTTTAGCATGAAGGGCTGTTGAATTTTGTCAAAAGCCTTTTCTGCATCTATTGAGATAATCATGTGGTTCTTGTCTTTGGTTCTGTTTATATGCTGGATTATGTTTATTGATTTGCGAATGTTGAACCAGCCTTGCATCCCAGGGATGAAGCCCACTTGATCATGGTGGATAAGCTTTTTGATGTGTTGTTGAATCCGGTTTGCCAGTATTTTATTGAGGATTTTTGCATCGATGTTCATCAGGGATATTGGTCTAAAATTCTCTTTTTTTGTTGTGTCTCTGCCAGGCTTTGGTATCAGGATGATGTTGGCCTCATCAAATGAGTTAGGGAGGATTCCCTCTTTTTCTATTGATTGGAATAGTTTCAGAAGGAATGGTACCAACTCCTCCTTATACCTCTGGTAGAATTCAGCTGTGAATCCATCTGGTCCTGGACTTTTTTTGGTTGGTAGGCTATTAATTATTGCCTCAATTTCAGAGCCTACTATTGGTCTATTCAGGGATTCAACTTCTTCCTGGTTTAGTCTTGGAAGAGTGTAAGTGTCCAGGAAATTATCCATTTCTTCTAGATTTTCCAGTTTATTTGCGTAGAGGTGTTTATACTATTCTCTGATGGTAGTCTGTATTTCTGTGGGGTCGGTGGTGATATCCCCTTTATCATTTTTAATTGTGTCAATTTGATTCTTCTCTCTTTTCTTCTTTATTAGTCTTGCTAGTGGTCTGTCAATTTTGTTGATCTTTTCAAAAAACCAACTCCTGGATTCATTGATTTTTTGGAGGGTTTTCTGTGTCTCTATCTCCTTCAGTTCTGCTCTGATCTTAGTTATTTCTTGCCTTCTGCTAGCTTTGGAATGTGTTTGCTCTTGCTTCTCTAGTTCTTTTAATTGCGATGTTAGAGTGTCAATTATTGATCTTTCCTGCTTTCTCTTGTGGGCATTTAGTGCTATAAATTTCCCTCTACACACTGCTTTAAATGTGTCCCAGAGATTCTGGTATGTTGTATCTTTGTTCTCATTGGTTTCAAAGAACATCTTTATTTCTGCCTTCATTTCGTTATGTACCCAGTAGTCATTCAGGAGCAGGTTGTTCAGTTTCCATGTAGTTGAGCGGTTTTGATTGAGTTTCTTAGTCCTGAGTTCTAGTTTGATTGCACTGTGGTCTGAGAGACAGTTTGTTATAATTTCTGTTCTTGTACATTTGCTGAGGAGTGCTTTACTTCCAATTATATGGTCAATTTTGGAGTAAGTACGATGTGGTGCTGAGAAGAATGTATATTCTGTTGATTTGGGGTGGAGAGTTCTATAGATGTCTATTAGGTCTGCTTGCTGCAGAGATGAGTTCAATTCCTGGATATCCTTGTTAACTTTCTGTCTTGTTGATCTGTCTAATGTTGACAGTGGAGTGTTGAAGTCTCCCATTATTATTGTATGGGAGTCTAAGTCTCTTTGTAAGTCTCTAAGGACTTGCTTTATGAATCTGGGTGCTCCTGTATTGGGTGCATATATATTTAGGATAGTTAGCTCTTCCTGTTGAATTGATCCCTTTACCATTACGTAATGGCCTTCTTTGTCTCTTTTGATCTTTGATGGTTTAAAGTCTGTTTTATCAGAGACTAGGATTGCAACCCCTGCTTTTTTTTGTTCTCCATTTGCTTGGTAAATCTTCCTCCATCCCTTTATTTTGAGCCTATGTATGTCTCTGCGTGTGAGATGGGTCTCCTGAATACAGCAGACTGATGGGTCTTGACTCTTTATCCAGTTTGCCAGTCTGTGTCTTTTAATGGGAGCATTTAGTCCATTTACATTTAAGGTTAACATTGTTATGTGTGAACTTGATCCTGCCATTATGATATTAACTGGTTATTTTGCTCGTTAGTTGATGCAGTTTCTTCCTAGCCTCGATGGTCTTTACATTTTGGCATGTTTTTGAGATGGCTGGTACCGGTTGTTCCTTTCCATGTTGAGTGCTTCCTTCAGGGTCTCTTGTAAGGCAGGCCTAGTGGTGACAAAATCTCTAAGCATTTGCTTATCTGTAAAGGATTTTATTTCTCCTTCACTTATGAAACTTAGTTTGGCTGGATATGAAATTCTGGGTTGAAAATTCTTTTCTTTAAGAATGTTGAATATTGGCCCCCACTCTCTTCTGGCTTGGAGAGTTTCTGCCGAGAGATCTGCTGTTAGTCTGATGGGCTTCCCTTTGTGGGTAACCCGACCTTTCTCTCTGGCTGCCCTTAAGATTTTTTCCTTCATTTCAACTTTGGTGAATCTGGCAATTATGTGTCTTGGAGTTGCTCTTCTCGAGGAGTATCTTTGTGGCATTCTCTGTATTTCCTGGATTTGAATGTTGGCCTGCCCTACTAGGTTGGGGAAGTTCTCCTGGATGATATCCTGAAGAGTGTTTTCCAACTTGGTTCCATTTTCCCCCTCACTTTCAGGCACCCCAATCAGACGGAGATTTGGTCTTTTTACATAATCCCATACTTCTTGCAGGCTTTGTTCATTTCTTTTTCTTCTTTTTTCTTTTGGTTTCTCTTCTCGCTTCATTTCATTCATTTGATCCTCAATCGCTGATACTCTTTCTTCCAGTTGATCGAGTCGGTTACTGAAGCTTGTGCATTTGTCACGTATTTCTCGTGTCATGGTTTTCATCTCTTTCATTTCGTTTATGACCTTCTCTGCATTAATTACTCTAGCCGTCAATTCTTCCACTTTTTTTTCAAGATTTTTAGTTTCTTTGCGCTGGGTACGTAATTCCTCCTTTAGCTCTGAGAAATTTGATGGACTGAAGTCTTCTTCTCTCATCTTGTCAAAGTCATTCTCCGTCCAGCTTTGATCCGTTGCTGGCGATGAGCTGCGCTCCTTTGCTGGGGGAGATGTGCTCTTATTTTTTGAATTTCCAGCTTTTCTGCCCTGCTTTTTCCCCATCTTTGTGGTTTTATCTGCCTCTGGTCTTTGATGATGGTGATGTACTGATGGGGTTTTGGTGTAGGTGTCCTTCCTGTTTGATAGTTTTCCTTCTAACAGTCAGGACCCTCAGCTGTAGGTCTGTTGGAGATTGCTTGAGGTCCACTCCAGACCCTGTTTGCCTGGGTATCAGCAGCAGAGGCTGCAGAAGATAGAATATTTCTGAACAGCGAGTGTACTTGTCTGATTCTTGCTTTGGAAGCTTCCTCTCAGGGGTGTACTCCACCCTGTGAGGTGTGGGGTGTCAGACTGCCCCTAGTGGGGGATGTCTCCCAGTTAGGCTACTCAGGGGTCAGGGACCC
>NW_020259459.1:1114-5017 GCF_003255815.1 Theropithecus gelada | reverse complement strand
AAGTCTTTGCCCATGCCTATGTCCTGAATGGTACTACCTAGGTTTTCCTCTAGGGTTTTTATGGTATTAGGTCTAACATTTAAGTCTTTAATCCATCTTGAATTAATTTTCGTATAAGGAGTAAGGAAAGGATCCAGTTTCAGCTTTCTACTTATGGCTAGCCAATTTTCCCAGCACCATTTATTAAATAGGGAATCCTTTCCCCATTTCTTGTTTTTCTCAGGTTTGTCAAAGATCAGATGGCTGTAGATGTGTGGTATTATTTCTGAGGACTCTGTTCTGTTCCATTGGTCTATATCTCTGTTTTGGTACCAGTACCATGCTGTTTTGGTTACTGTAGCCTTGTAGTATAGTTTGAAGTCAGGTAGCGTGATGCCTCCAGCTTTGTTCTTTTGACTTAGGATTGTCTTGGAGATGCGGGCTCTTTTTTGGTTCCATATGAACTTTAAAGCAGTTTTTTCCAATTCTGTGAAGAAACTCATTGGTAGCTTGATGGGGATGGCATTGAATCTATAAATTACCTTGGGCAGTATGGCCATTTTCACGATATTGATTCTTCCTATCCATGAGCATGGTATGTTCTTCCATTTGTTTGTGTCCTCTTTTATTTCACTGAGCAGTGGTTTGTAGTTCTCCTTGAAGAGGTCCTTTACATCCCTTGTAAGTTGGATTCCTAGGTATTTGATTCTCTTTGAAGCAATTGTGAATGGAAGTTCATTCATGATTTGGCTCTCTGTTTGTCTGTTACTAGTGTATAAGAATGCTTGTGATTTTTGCACATTAATTTTGTATCCTGAGACTTTGCTGAAGTTGCTTATCAGCTTAAGGAGATTTTGGGCTGAGACAATGGGGTTTTCTAAATATACAATCATGTCATCTGCAAACAGGGACAATTTGACTTCTTCTTTTCCTAACTGAATACCCTTGATTTCTTTCTCTTGCCTGATTGCCCTAGCCAGAACTTCCAACACTATGTTGAATAGGAGTGGTGAGAGAGGGCATCCCTGTCTTGTGCCAGTTTTCAAAGGGAATTTTTCCAGTTTTTGCCCATTCAGTATGATATTGGCTGTGGGTTTGTCATAAATAGCTCTTATTATTTTGAGGTACGTTCCATCAATACCGAATTTATTGAGCGTTTTTAGCATGAAGGGCTGTTGAATTTTGTCAAAAGCCTTTTCTGCATCTATTGAGATAATCATGTGGTTCTTGTCTTTGGTTCTGTTTATATGCTGGATTATGTTTATTGATTTGCGAATGTTGAACCAGCCTTGCATCCCAGGGATGAAGCCCACTTGATCATGGTGGATAAGCTTTTTGATGTGTTGCTGAATCCGGTTTGCCAGTATTTTATTGAGGATTTTTGCATCGATGTTCATCAGAGATATTGGTCTAAAATTCTCTTTTTTTGTTGTGTCTCTGCCAGGCTTTGGTATCAGGATGATGTTGGCCTCATAAAATGAGTTAGGGAGGATTCCCTCTTTTTCTATTGATTGGAATAGTTTCAGAAGGAATGGTACCAGCTCCTCCTTGTACCTCTGGTAGAATTCAGCTGTGAATCCATCTGGTCCTGGACTTGTTTTGATTGGTAGGCTATTAATTATTGCCTCAATTTCAGAGCCTGCTATTGGTCTATTCAGGGATTCAACTTCTTCCTGGTTTAGTCTTGGGAGAGTGTAAGTGTCCAGGAAATTATCAATTTCTTCTAGATTTTCCAGTTTATTTGCGTAGAGGTGTTTATAGTATTCTCTGATGGTAGTTTGTATTTCTGTGGGGTCGGTGGTGATATCCCCTTTATCATTTTTTATTGCATCGATTTGATTCTTCTCTCTTTTCTTCTTTATTAGTCTTGCTAGCAGTCTGTCAATTTTGTTGATCTTTTCAAAAAACCAACTCCTGGATTCATTGATTTTTTGGAGGGTTTTTTGTGTCTCTATCTCCTTCAGTTCTGCTCTGATCTTAGTTATTTCTTGCCTTCTGCTAGCTTTTGAATGTGTTTGCTCTTGCTTCTCTAGTTCTTTTAACTGCGATGTTAGAGTGTCAATTTTAGATCTTTCCTGCTTTCTCTTGTGGGCATTTAGTGCTATAAATTTCCCTCTACACACTGCTTTAAATGTGTCCCAGAGATTCTGGTATGTTGTATCTTTTTCTCATCGGTTTCAAAGAACATCTTTATTTCTGCCTTCATTTCGTTATGTACCCAGTAGTCATTCAGGAGCAGATTGTTCAGTTTCTATGTAGTTGAGCAGTTTTGATTGAGTTTCTTAGTCCTGAGTTCTAGTTTGATTGCACTGTGGTCTGAGAGACAGTTTGTTATAATTTCTGTTCTTGTACATTTGCTGAGGAGTGCTTTACTTCCAATTATGTGGTCAATTTTGGAGTAAGTACGATGTGGTGCTGAGAAGAATGTATATTCTGTTGATTTGGGGTGGAGAGTTCTATAGATGTCTATTAGGTCTGCTTGCTGCAGAGATGAGTTCAATTCCTGGATATCCTTGTTAACTTTCTGTCTCGTTGATCTGTCTAATGTTGACAGTGGAGTGTTGAAGTCTCCCATTATTATTGTATGGGAGTCTAAGTCTCTTTGTAAGTCTCTAAGGCTTTGCCTTATGAATCTGGGTGCTCCTGTATTGGGTGCATATATATTTAGGATAGTTAGCTCTTCCTGTTGAATTGATCCCTTTACCATTATGTAATGGCCTTCTTTGTCTCTTTTGATCTTTGATGGTTTAAAGTCTGTTTTATCAGAGACTAGTATTGCAACCCCTGCTTTTTTTTGTTCTCCATTTGCTTGGTAAATCTTCCTCCATTCGTTTATTTTGAGCCTATGTATGTCTCTGCATGTGAGATGAGTCTCCTGAATACAGCAGACTGATGGGTCTTGACTCTTTATCCAGTTTGCCAGTCTGTGTCTTTTAATTGGAGCATTTAGTCCATTTACATTTAAGATTAATATTGTTATGTGTGAACTTGATCCTGCCATTATGATATTAACTGGTTATTTTGCTCATTAGTTGATACAGTTTCTTCCTAGCTTCGATGGTCTTTACATTTTGGCATGTTTTTGCAATGGCTGGTACCGGTTTTTCCTTTCCATGTTTAGTGCTTCCTTCAGGGTCTCTTGTAAGGCAGGCCTAGTGGTGACAAAATCTCTAAGCATTTGCTTATCTGTAAAGGATTTTATTTCTCCTTCACTTATGAAACTTAGTTTGGCTGGATATGAAATTCTGGGTTTAAAATTCTTTTCTTTAAGAATGTTGAATATTGGCCCCCACTCCCTTCTGGCTTGTAGAGTTTCTGCCGAGAGATCTGCTGTTAGTCTGATGGGCTTCCCTTTGTGGGTAACCCGACCTTTCTCTCTGGCTGCCCTTAAGATTTTTTCCTTCATGTCAACTTTGGTGAATCTGGCAATTATGTGTCTTGGAGTTGCTCTTCTCGAGGAGTATCTTTGTGGCGTTCTCTGTATTTCCTGGATTTGAATGTTGGCCTGCCCTACTAGGTTGGGGAAGTTCTCCTGGATGATATCCTGAAGAGTGTTTTCCAACTTGGTTCCATTTTCCCCCTCACTTTCAGGCACCCCAATCAGACGGAGATTTGGTCTTTTTACATAATCCCATACTTCTTGCAGGCTTTGTTCATTTCTTTTTCTTCTTTTTTCTTTTGGTTTCTCTTCTCGCTTCATTTCATTCATTTGATCCTCAATTGCTGATACTCTTTCTTCCAGTTGATCGAGTCGGTTACTGAAGCTTGTGCATTTGTCACGTATTTCTCGTGTCATGGTTTTCATCTCTTTCATTTCGTTTATGACCTTCTCTGCATTAATTACTCTAGCCATCAATTCTTCCACTTTTTTTTCAAGATTTTTAGTTTCTTTGCGCTGGGTACGTAATTCCTCCTTTAGCTCTG
>NW_020259459.1:0-1104 GCF_003255815.1 Theropithecus gelada | reverse complement strand
TTTTTTGAATTTCCAGCTTTTCTGCCCTGCTTTTTCCCCATCTTTGTGGTTTTATCTGCCTCTGGTCTTTGATGATGGTGATGTACTGATGGGGTTTTGGTGTAGGTGTCCTTCCTGTTTGATAGTTTTCCTTCTAACAGTCAGGACCCTCAGCTGTAGGTCTGTTGGAGATTGCTTAAGGTCCACTCCAGACCCTGTTTGCCTGGGTATCAGCAGCAGAGGCTGCAGAAGATAGAATATTTCTGAACAGCAAGTGTACCTGTCTGATTCTTGCTTTGGAAGCTTCCTCTCAGGGGTGTACTCCACCCTGTGAGGTGTGGGGTGTCAGACTGCCCCTAGTGGGGGATGTCTCCCAGTTAGGCTACTCAGGGGTCAGGGACCCGCTTGAGCAGGGAGTCTGTCCCTTCTCAGATCTCAACCTCCGTGTTGGGAGATCCACTGCTCTCTTCAAAGCTGTCAGACAGAGTCGTTTGCGTCTGCAGAGGTGTCTGCTGCTTTGTTATTGTTTTCTGTGCCCTGCCCCCAGAGGTGGAGTCTACAGAGACAGGCAGGTTTCCTTGAGCTGCTGTGAGCTCCACCCAGTTCGAGCTTCCCAGCAGCTTTGTTTACCTACTTAAGCCTCAGCAATGGCGGGCGCCCCTCCCCCAGCCTCGCTGCTGCCTTGCCGGTAGATCACAGACTGCTGTAATAGCAATGAGGGAGGCTCCGTGGGTGTGGGACCCTCCCGGCCAGGTGTGGGATATGATCTCCTGGTGTGCCTGTTTGCTCAAAGCGCAGTATTGGGGTGGGAGTTACCCGATTCTCCAGGTGTTGTGTGTCTCAGTTCCCCTGGCTAGGAAAAGGGATTCCCTTCCCCCTTGCGCTTCTCAGGTGAGGCGATGCCTCGCCCTGCTTCAGCTCTCGCTGGTCGGGCTGCAGCAGCTGACCAGTACCGATCGTCCGGCACTCCCCAGTGAGATGAACCCAGTACCTCAGTTGAAAATGCCGAAATCACCGGTCTTCTGTGTCGCTGGCGCTGGGAGTTGAAGACTGGAGCTGCTCCTATTCGGCCATCTTCTTGGTTAATTTAAAAATGAGTAAAATTATTCTTCTGAAAAGCAATTT
>NW_020259458.1:0-5018 GCF_003255815.1 Theropithecus gelada | reverse complement strand
GAAGGAAGGAAGGAAGGAAGGAAGGAAGGAAGGAAGGAAGGAAGGAAGGAAGGAAGGAAGGAAGGAAGGAAGGAAGGAAGGAAGGAAGGAAGGAAGGAAGGAAGGGAGGGAGGGAAAGAGAAAGGTGAAAACATTAGTCAACAGGTTGATTTTATCTCCTTGACTTCAACAAACCAAAAGCCTGGATTTCTGGTTTTCCCATTGATTATGACTTCTTCTGCACTTTGGCAAGACAATTAAAGGGGATGAGTGGAGTTGATTTACTCTAACTAATAGTTTGGCATGATGTAGACAAAACATCTGGTTGACTGGTGCTTTCATTTTTCACTTGGTGGTTTTGACATGGAGGAAACATAATCATTGTTGGATGCTAACTAGTTATCATTGTAAGCCCAGCTGTTCACAGGGTACAACCAGTCCTAAAATAAAGTATTGTAGGTACATACCTTCAACCTGAAAGATTACAGCTTATAAGAAAAATGAACTCTAGAGGTAAAAAATGAAGAACTCACACATAACCTTCATTTATGTCTACTTGCCATTGTTCATGTTCAAATACCCTCTTAAATATGTCTTACATGCCTGGGAGTTTGTGTGATTCATCAAAGCATTAAGTCAAGACACATTTCCTAGACCAGGGCTGTACCTTCCTGGAGACAGAAGCTCCTTTTTCTTCACAGATAAGTTGTTGTATACACACAAAATCATGTACCTCAAGAGGATGCATTCACCCAGGAAGGGAGTGATATGTTTTGTTATTTTTAAAAATTTATCTGCAAAGAGGAGACTTCTTGTATAAATTCATCTGATGGAAAAATAAAAGCCAGTGAAAGCCTGGGTTCATTTTTCTGCACTTCTAAATCCTACACATCTTTTTAAGCCTAGTTCTTTCCCCCTTCCTAAAGGCTTCCCTGGGGCTACTGCCCATGGTGATGAACATACATGACAATTTTCACTGACAAAGGACTACTTGGATCACTGTGTCAAGCAGATTTTTCAGGTCGTATTAGTATCCCACAGGAAAGAGTTCTGTGATCCATTAGCAATGCCTTTCATGATCATAAGAAAGGGAAGAGGTAACATGAGAACAAAGTATTTGCTTTCTTCATCCTTTCCTAGCATTTGTTGACACTGTCATTCATTTGGTACCAATGCTAGACACTGGTGTAACAATAGTGAGCAATAATAAACATTATTCCTGCTTTCTCAGAGCTTAAAGGCTAGTGGAAAGTGTCATTAAGCAAATACTCATATATCCGCTGATGAATTACAGATAGCCACAAATTGTGCTTCATCCATCAGAGGGTAACCTTTTCTTCCTTCTCCTTGAATTCGGATGGCCTAGTTATTTTCTTTGACCAATAGAATATGGTAAAAATTAGTTGAGAATCCCATGTTTTTATTTCCTCTGTTTTTCATTCTAGGTATATACTATTGAGCAATGATAGTATTTTGCTTAAGGAAACTCACTGCATACAGTTGTTCCCAAGGTACTGTCTTATGCCCTAATACTGTTTGGATATATCTGACTGTAATTGCTTGTTTCTCTTATTTTTATAGATAATGTCTAGCACTATGTTGAACTTTGAGTGTTTAATAATGCTTCCATAAACTAATGATTATATTAACTAAAAAAAAAAAAAAAAAAGAATATGGTAAAAATGACCTGTGACAGTTTGAGGCCCAAACTTTAAAAGGCCCAGCAGCTTTCGCCTTTTCTACTTAGATGCTAGCCACTAAGGTGTAAAGAACATTGGGCTAGACATCTGAATGAAAGCACCCACATGGAAAGAGGTCCAAAAAAGGCAGAAGTCATGTTGAACACGCTGGAGCCAAAAGATCTCTTAGCTAAATGCAACCACATGAGTTAACTCAGTTTTCACAGTGTGGAGCAGAAGAACCAACCAGCTAAACCAAGTCAAGTTAAAAAATTGTAGAAAATTTAAATTGCATTGTTGTAGGCCACAAAACATGAGGGTTATTTGTATGTAGCAATAGATAGCTAAAACACAATTTCTAAAGCAGGCCTCTACCACATCCCATTTTGATCACATTATCCTGTTTTACTTTTTTTGTGATTCTTATTATTAGCTAAAATTATTTTATATATTTATCTGTCGTCTGTCTTACCCAACAAGAGAAAAACCTGGTGAGAGCAAGTACCTTGCTTCATGCTGTAACCCCTATGTCCACAACAATGCCTGTCACAAAGCAGAAGCTCAGCAAATATTTACAGATTAAGTGACTAGCTGGATAGTCGTAACTATGATATATGCGGTAACTGAGAAGTTAATGTTGCTATAACTATAAAAAGATTAGTCCTGGTGAGGGAGGTCAGGAAAAGGAAGGTTGGCTTTGATAAAATCTTCACGTTATGTCCAGGATGGGAGTGAGAAAACATTTCTTTCTAATTACTTATTAATTTACCATTCTCTTTTAAGCGACCTTATCACTTTAAACTTTCTGTGATGGCAGGGTAAAAGTTTTTTTTCCAAATATTTTTACAGCGACTTGCTGACAATCCAGTTGCTAACTACTTGTTAATTTAGTAGGTAAGGAATCTCCTGAATTATAAGAACATTAATTTTAGAAAAACTGATCAACAAAAGGAGATGTGAAGTCTACTCTATTCCTCTGCTAGAAATGTAGATTAAAGGAAAAATATCTTCTTTCTTATATACCTATATATTTGCAGCTTAAGTTTCTATCTGTGTTTAAATTTGGTATTTAATTAAAGCTTAGTTTTGGCTCTCTTAATAGAAAGACAGATCAATTGTTGGCATGAAAGAAATGAAAATTCATGGTTATAAAACTCTGAAATGAGTTTTAACACAAAAATACTATCAGTTAGTATACAGAAAGATAACAAAATTCAGGTCAACAACTAAGCATAGACTCTGGATTAATCCAGACCTTTGTTTGAATCTTTGATTCAATACTCCAAATATTGGAAACCTTATTTAATATTTTATCTTCAAAGATAGGTTCTTTCTATCCAATTTAAGAAATATTTATGGAACTTTCTTTGCTAGGTTCTGAAACTATAGCAGACGGCAAGACAGAGAGCACTTGTTTTCATGGAGTTTAAAATTTAGGGAAAAAATACCTAGAAAGTAAATTTTAAGTCAGTTGAGAGTCCCCTTAAAAGATTTTGATTCAGCAAAGTTCCCTTATAAAGTAGTTGAGATGATTTTGTGATATAAGGCGTATGAAGTCCCTGGAACTATGCTTGGCACATCATACATTCAACAATGTGGAATTTCCCAGCCTCTTGGCATTGAAGCAGACGGAAAGTGGACATCCCAGATATTCCAGATCTGAATGATTGATGAGGGAAAAAAAAAAAAACAGATATCTGCCTGTTCCCCATTATAATTCTAATGCTTAGGTTGAGTTAGTGAATGACTGAATTGATCCCTCTTAAAGCTTAAAAACAAGATAAACAATCTAAGTGTGCAGCTTTATAGCACTGCCTTCTCTTTAAGGCCCAGAAGAGTGCCTCACTCACCTTTCACAGTCCCGTGGTGATCAGCACAATGCCTAAGAAACTCTAGAAAGTGCAGATCAATGGGAAAACTCTGGACTTGTGGGAGAAAGAGTTCTCTCTCTACCACTTCTCACCTGTAAATCACATAATCTCTAAGTGCCAGCATTTCCACTTGTCAAGTGGGTTCTGAAATCCTTGCTTCCCTCAGAAAATAGTCAAATGAGATAATATAAGTGGAAATGTTTTCAAAACTTAAGACACAACACAAGTATAAAGGAGTAGTATTATTAAGACATTTTCATGCTTTAACCCTCTGTAGTCTGCTTTCATCTGACCATCTCTTCACTAGGACTCTTTTCTCAAAAGTTACTTACTGAAGTCATTTGAGACAAAGCAAGCAACAAAGTAGTTTTGTTGCTGGGGAAAATCAGCTAGCTGGCTGCCAAGAGGCCATTTACTTCTGTGAACTCAATAAATGCAGGCTGTGACCCTCAGTCTGGCAGCTGCAGAAACAGCCTTAGCAGTTTTACAGAGTTGATTATATTCAGGATGATGACTCATACTGATTTGGGTATATAAACCAGGGTATGTGTTAGAAAAAGGAAATAGAACTGTTAAACCATCTTTTTCTGTTGTGTATTTCCTACAGAAAAGCTACATGAAAGCCAATTTATCAGAAAATACCTTGGTGGGTAAAGAATTGGTTCTCTTGTTGTTAACACGGGTGACTGGAATGTTTAATGACATTGATGTGTCTGCTTCCGTGGTAACGATGCATCTCCCTGAGAAAAAATGGCTGTTTACATGGTCTTATCAGGGCATTCGCTTCTCCGGCTTGTGTCTCTCTGCTTCTCCCTTACTGGCCAGTGTCTCTTCTGAAGGATACATTCTTTCTTTAGATAAGGTAATGCCTTCAATAAGGTTCCAGTTCAGTCTCACTGGCCTGGAGGACATTTAGTCTCTTTTATGTATATTTGCCTATTTCTGGCTTACCAAACCCAAAGTGTTCAGTTTACAGTTTAATTCTCATGTGATCATCTTACTTCCTTATTTCCTGTATTCTTAGGGAGTGCTTCATTGTTGCTCCATTTATCACCAACAATAATGAACTTCTAATTCACCTCCAAATCCTATAGCCCCTTCTTGGTCTTCGTTCTCCTGCATGTCTGTTCAGCATGACAACATTGATCTTGCCTACAGTAGACAATGTTCAGAATCCCTTCTAACTTCAATAGTCCCCCTATTTCCTTTTGGAGAATTACCTTCTCCCATTGTGCTTGACCTTGGTGGAAGGGTAGTTCCTGGCTTGTGAATTCCCATCTTTAACTTGGGAAGGCTAGGAGACCAGATTCTGGCTCTGCCAGGACAGGCATGTAACTAGACATGAGATTCTTCTGGAACTTTGAGTGGCAGTCATTCTTATGACAGAAGATTAAATAGCAACAGCATACAGAATGTGGACTCCTGCTAAAAATATTTGCTGAATGGTCCCAGTTTCCTGCATTTTGGATTTTGGGTCTCCGACTTGGGG
>NW_020259457.1:0-5019 GCF_003255815.1 Theropithecus gelada | reverse complement strand
GGGCCTTCCAAGCAAGCAGACAGTTCAGCTTGCAAAACAAACGGTGGCGTCTCAGCCAGAGAAGAGCTGTTTCACTTGGCCGGTAACTTCACAAGGACCCCAAATGGGATCGAGACTCTTTGACCACTGAAACCCAAGGCCAAGCACTTTTATTTTTGACACAGGGTCTTGCTCTGTTGCCCAGGCTGGAGTGCAATGGCACAATCACAGTTCACTGCGGCCTCAACCTCCTGCACTCAAATGATCCTCCCGTCTCAGCCTCCCAAATAGCTGGGACTACAGGCATGCATCACCACCCTCAACTAATTTAATTTTTTTTTGTAGAGATGGGGTTTTGCTCTGTTGCCCAGGCTAGTGTTGAACTCGGGCCTCAAGTGATCCTTCCATTTGAGACTCACAAGTATCTGGGACTGCAGGCACATGCCACCATGCCTGGCTCATTTTTTAATTTGTATAGATCGGGTCTTGCACCTGTGGCTCAAGCAATCCTCCCACCTCGGCCTCCTGAAATGCTGGGATCACAGGCATGAGCCACCATGCCCAGCCTAGCACTTTTAGTGTGTGAGCAGTTCCCCAGTTTTATACAACTAAGAAAAAGAGTTCATGTAACCCGAGGACCACGGGGAAGTCTTCCTCACCGACAGAGAGCAGGTGGCTGTAGTTCTCCAGCATCACATCCGGTACAGGGTCCTCCGCTCCAGGTCCAGCTGCTGCCACTCTTTCCAGGTGAAGCCCACAGCCACCTCCCCGAATGACAGTGACCCCTGGGACAGCACATGGCTGATTAATGTGGAGTGGCTGGCACTGGGTACCATGGCAAAGGCGTAGAGGAGATTGCTCTTACCACCTTCTGAGGTCAGCTCTCCCCATGTTAGGTTAGGTAGGAAGCTGAGCACGCCCCTAACTTTGTACTACACTTTGTGGAAGAGAAAACAAAAAAATCATTAGAAAAAATATCTCGGCCGGGTGCAGTGGCTCACGCCTGTACTCCTAGCACTATGGGGGGCTGAGACGGGCGGATTGCTTGAGGTTAGGAATTTGAGACCAGCCTGGCCAACATGGTGAAACCCCGTCTCTACAAAAAACAGATTAGCTGGACGTGCTGGTGGGTGCCTGTAATCCCAGCTACTAGGGAAGCTCAGGCAGGAGAATCGCTTCAACCCAGGAGGCGTAGGTTGCAGTGAGCTGAGATCCTGCCCTTGCACTCCAGGCTGTACAACAGAGTAAGCCTCCATCTCAAAAAAAAAAAAAAAAAAAAAAAAAAAAAAATCTCACTACTGGATCTCTTCATTCCTACTGGATCTCTTCATTCCTTCAGCAATCAAGCACCTTTCAAGGACCTGGCACGCTGCCGGTGTTCTACCAGGTGCTTGGGGTCAAGGGCTAAACACAAAATCGTTCCTGTTCTACAGGTGCTTAGAAGTGTTGCTGCAGATGAACACATGAAGAGAGCTGTACCGTAAGACTACACTGTAGGCGGTGGTAGACATGTGGTTACGTACAGAATGGGCACGAGGAAGACAGCAGCCAGATCCAACGTACTGTCAAGTGAAGCTTCCTAGGAGGTCACGGGCGAGCAGAATCACGAAAGATAAACAGAGTGATCTGATGTCTGAAGGATATTCCTAGCAAGAGGCCTGGCATGGGCAAAGGAGGCACGGAAAAGTCTGGTAGGAGCCACAAAGAGAATGAAAATGCAGGGTGTAAGGTGTGTGCGGGAGAGGGAGAGAGCGTGCGTAGAAGTGACTGTTTTCTTTTTCCCTGTAGGAAATGGCGACTCCACCTCACGGTATTTAAGGAGGGGAACTACAGATGATCTGATGTGGAAAAAAGGTGGGAGGTGCCAGACGGGAGGATAGCAGGAGCTAAATTAGCGCACGATACTAATCCTCAATGTAAGCTATGCTCAAAATTAAAACAGCAAGAGAAATGCAGAGAAGGGATTCCACAGATGCAGAACAGGGCTTGGCCTCCTTCACCCCTCCCATCCCCTCTCCATGAATTAAAGACCCCCATTCAAACATTTTTAATTTATACCTATTAGAAGAAAATATAAGAGGTGTGTGTGTGTGTGTATATATTATATATATAAAATACAAGGATATTATCTATCTATATATTATATATAGAGAGATATATATATACACACATATAGAGTTTTTGTTTTTGTTTTTGTTTTTTTTTTTTTTGGAGAGTGTTTCACTCTTGTCACCCAAGCTGGAGTGCCGTGGCGCAATCTTGGCTCGCCACAACCTCTGCCTCCTGGGTTCAAGCGATTCTCCTGCCTCAGCCTCCTGAGTAGCTGGGATTACACGCATGCACCACTACGCCTGGCTAATTTTGTATTTTTAGTAGAGAAGGGGTTTCTCCACGTTAGTCAGGCTGGTCTTGAACTCCTGACCTCAGGTAATCTGCCCGCCTCAGCCTCCCAAAGTGCTGGGATTACAGGTGTGAGCCGCTGCCCCTGGCCTTAGATCTTTTTGGGACAGGGTCTGTCTCTGTCCAGGCTGGAGTGCAGTGGTGTGATCATGGCTTGCTGAGCCTCTAACTCCTGGCTTTAAGTGATCCTCTCGCCTCGGCCTCCCGAGTAGCTGGGATTACAGGCATATGCCACCACACCCAGCTAATTTTATTTAAATTTTTTGTAGAGGTGGGGTCTCACTATGTTGTTTAATGAAAGTTTAAATAATTTGAGGCCGGGTAGGTTGGCTCACGTCTGTAATTCCAGCACTTTGGGAAGCCGAGGTAGGTGGCTCACTTGAGGGCAAGAGTTCAAGACCAGCCTGGCCAACATGGTAAAACCCCATCTCTACTAAAAATACAAAAGAATTAGCTGGGCATGGTGCTGGGCACCTGTAATCCCAGCTACTCAGGAGACAGGAGAAACACTTGAACCCGGGAAGCGGAGCTTGCAGTGAGCCGAGATCGCGCCACCGCACTCCAGCCTGGACCACAGAGCAAGAGTCTGCCTCAAAAAAAAAAAAAAAAGTGAGGGTTGGGGTGCTTTCGTCACTGCGGTGGAAGTCAAGGGGGGATGCTGGGTAGAGAGGGCTGCAGTGGGCGCCCCAGACACAGGCTGCTGGGGTGGTGAGGGATGCTCACAGGCAAATGGGTGACCCAAAGTGTCCCCAAAGGTGGGACAAGTGCGTGCAGAGGAGGGTCAGGAAGCAGGGCACAGCCCGGGGGCAGCAGCAGGGACCGGGAGCTATGTGGGAGGGGGAGAGGCAATCCACAAAGAAGCCCAGATCTCCAATCACCCTGAGGAGCCTGGGTTCTCTTCCACACTCTGATCTCTAGAAAACTTATCACCAAGGGCTAAAGGCTGCTGAAGCCAGTGACTGGATTTTGTTTGTTTGTTTTTGTTTTTGTTTTTTTTTGAGACGGAGTCTTGCTCTGTCGCCCAGGCTAGAGTGCAGTGGCCGGATCTCAGCTCACTGCAAGCTCCGCCTCCCAGGTTCGAGCGATTCTCCTGCCTCAGCCTCCCGAGTAGCTGGGACTACAGGCGCCCGTCACCTCGCCCGGCTAGTTTTTTGTGTTTTTTAGTAGAGATGGGGTTTCACCGTGTTAGCCAGGATGGTCTCGATCTCCTGACCTCGTGATCCACCCATCTCGGCCTCCCAAAGTGCTGGGATTACAGGCTTGAGCCACTGCACCCAGCCTTTTTTTTTTTTGAGATGGGGTCTCACTGTGTTGCCCAGGCTGGAATGCAGTGGTGCAGTATTGGCTCACTGCAACCTCCGCCTCCTAGGTTCAAGTGATTCTCCTGCCTCAGCCGCCCAAGTAGCTGGGATTACAGGCACACACCCAGCTAATTTATGCATTTCTAGTAGAGACAGGGTTTTGCCATGAGGCTAGGCTGGTCTCGAACTCCTGACCTCAGGTGGTCTGCCTACCTCAGCCTCCCAAAGTGCTGGGATTACAGGCATGAGCTATCATGTCAGACGTCTATGTAGTATATGTACATATACATACATACATATAAATATATAATGTAGTTCACATATGTCTAGTATATATATACACAATGTCTACATAGTTAATACATATGTCTTTGCAATTTCTATGTAATTTATTCATATATGATTTCTATATAAATATATAATGCCAAGTAAATATATAATTTCTGTAGATATGCCTCTCATGGGTTTATTCATGAAATAACATATGAAAAGCACAGAGACCACAAAAGTGCTGGACAGACAGCGTTGAAACGGGTCATTGTCATCTTTAGTGCACAGATTGCCCTAACAGGGAGTCATTCCCAGTGGCACTTGGCTTCGTCCAAAACAGTGGCTTCCGTCTGGGCGCAGTGGCTCCCACCTGTAATCCCAGCACTTTGGGAGGCTGAGGCGGGCAGATCACAAGGTCAGGAGATCGAGACCAGCCTGGCTAACATGGTGAAATCCTGTCTCTACTAAAAGTACAAAAAAAATTAGCTGGGCGTGGTGGCGGGCACCTGTAGTCCCACCTACTCAGGAGGCTGAAGTAGGAGAAGGGCATGAATCCAGGAGGCGGAGGTTGCAGTGAGCTGAGATTGTGCCACTGCACTCCAGCCTGAGTGACAGAGTGAGACTCCACCTCAAAAAAAAAAAAATAGTGCTTCCAAGGAAGAGAGCAAGTGAAACGTCCAGCTTCACAGACAGGGCAGGTGTGGCTCGCCACCTTGTTCTAGCCTCTTCTACTGCTCTGAGACATTTCTGGTGTGAAACACCCAGACATCCCTGGCTTCACAAAGCACAAAGAAACCCAGGCTCTGTGAGCATTTTCCTTCCTGGAGTGGACAGTGGTAAACTTCACGAGGCCTCATCTTCCTCTGGGACCAACCCCTTCCTGCCCTGTGCACAGCTGCCCGGACAGAGGGCCTAATACACCTGAGCCAGGCTGGACCAATGGAATCCTCCCCAGAGAGCTTTCAAACTGGATCAGTGAAAGGAGGTTCAGTCCCTCACCGCGGCAGAACTTGCAGCTGTCAGGAGACGAGCTGTGGCTACGCTATTTCTGGCCACATAGACAAAGTCA
>NW_020259456.1:0-5019 GCF_003255815.1 Theropithecus gelada | reverse complement strand
TTTTTTTTTTTTTTTTTTTTTTTTTTTTTTTTTTTTTTTTTTTTTTTGCTTTTATTGTCGTTATATGCTTTGATCCTTTTTCTTTTTTGGATCTATTATAACTTTTTTCTTGTGGTTACCAAGAGACTTACATAAAACACCTCATAATTATAAGAGTCTTGCTTAAGATAATAACAATTTATCTTCTATGTATAAAACGACTCATCAATTTTACTTTTTTCAACACACAATTTATGTCACACTTTAAAGTACATTGTCCTAGAACCTTCCTCCATAAACTTTTCAACATTCTCTCTTGAAGCTTCTGTATGGGCTCAGACCAAAGCTGCAAATGACCACAACACTCCCTTATGTTAGAGGCAAAATGTTAGTCCTCAGCTTGCTGACTAAGCTCCTAGGCTCCTGAGTGGGCTGCCTGTGACCATATTATAAATTTCAGGCCAGCGTCTTCTGTCTTTTGGGGTCTCATCAGCCAACATGGATTTCATGTTCTTCAGAAAATCTTTGGCCTTTCTTAGATGAAACTTTCATATTTCCTCATGACTTTGATGCCTCATTTGTTCCAAGAGCTCATCAACGTGGGCCTCCTGGACCTGAGATCTGCTTCCAAAACAAGAAGAGGCTGAAATGAAACACCAGAGCTCAAAAAGTTTAAACGACATGCAGAGATTCTGCAAGTAGAATTCAAGACCAGGCACCCAGACAGGTGCAGAAACCTTATTACCACCAAAAAAGGTACCAGATTTGCCACTGTCCCTCACCGTTTGTCTCTGCTTTGGGCCTCTGTGCTCCTCTCTCTTTCTGAAATGTTCTTCCCTGCTCACTTTCCATCTACCAGGACCCAATACATACATATCACATTCTTCAGGGAAACTTACTCACCCCACCTATCTGGTCCCCTTGTATATTTTCCTGAGGCACCTGCTTCTAACTTTTCTTCTCACCATTTATACTTCAACTCAGATACAATATACAACCACTATTCACATCCTAGAGTGTCTTGATGCCAGACAGAAACGCAAAATCAGCCCGGGTGTGGTGGTTCACAGCTGTAATCTCAGCCCTATGGGAGAATTGCTTGAGCCCAGGGCAACATGTTGAGACTCCATCTGTATGAAAAATTTTAAAAATTAACTGGCATGATGTTGCAGGCCTGTGGTTCCAGCTACTCGAAAGGCTAAAGTGGGAGGGTCACTTGAGCCTGGGAGTTCTAGGTTTCAGAGAGCTGTGGTCAAACCGCTGCACTCCAGCGTGTGTGAAAATGAGACCCTGCCTTAAAAAAAAAAAATTATGTAAAGATATAGCTTCCTAAGAATGGTATAAACATATACAAATATATAATTCCCCTAGCGTCATAATGATGGTGCATAAAGCATTCTATTTCTTTTATTGAATCTGAAAGACTAGAGCATAAAAACAATCATAAACCTTTGTTAATGAATATGTTATATAAAAATATAAAAACATAAATATATAATGTAATTTAAGTTTGAGGAGAGATGCAAAGAGAGAAAATTTTGTATGCAATGAAAGTTAATTTGTTACCAGCTGAAAATAAAACTTCAAGAGGTTTTATTTAATCATCCCAATAACCATGAAAAATACCTGTAGAGATACAGTAAAGAAAATGAGAAAGGAACCACAGCATATTACCACAAAAGAAAAGAATCCATGAGACACAAGAAAACCTGTAAGAGAGAAAACTAGAAAAAAATAGCTATAAATAAGAAACACAAGTAACAATAAAACTGATACTGTTTAGGTCGGTGCTTCTACCCAAATCTCAAGTCACGTTGTAATCCCCAGGTGTCAAGGGAGGAACCTGATGAAAGGTGATTGAATCATGGGGCTTGATTTCCCCATGCTGTTGTCATGATAGTGAGTGACTACTTATAAGAGCTGATGACTGAAAAGTGTGACACTTTCCGTTTCTCCCTCTATCCTGCTCCCCCATTGTGAAGACATGCTTGTTTTCCCTTTCCCTTCCGCCATAATTGTAAGTTTCCTGAGTCCTCCTAGTCATGCTTCCTGTTAAACCTGTATAAGTGTCAGTCAATTAAACTTATTTTCTTTATAAATTATTCAGATTCATATAGTTTTTATGACAGTGTTATAAAAAGACTAGTATAATAGCCATAGCAAGTCCACCTGTTACTAAAATTTAAAAAACATACATGATGTTCATCGTCACTAGAACATCCATACAAGAAATGCTAAAAGGAGACTTTTATGTTGAAAAATAAAACAATGCTAGACAGCTAATTATAAAACCATATGAAAATGTAGAACTCTCTGTTAAAGGTAAATATACAAAAAAATAGAGAATTTTCTATTATCATAATGATGGTGTATAAAATACACATGCATCTGCTATAAAATTATAAAAAGAAAAACATTAGAAATCTGCATATGTTTGTTAATAAATACACAATATAAAAATCTGTTGTAAAATTAATAAGATAAAATTTTATTGTATTAACATAATAAGGTAAAGAAAAGATGTAAAGAGGTGTTTTTTGTACACAAAGTTAAGTTGTTATGAGATAAAATATATTGATATCATTTTAAAGTGTTTTATATACTCTCTATTCCTCCTGGTGATCACCAAAAATTATCTATGAAAGGTGCACAAGAGAAAATAAAAAAGAAAACAAAATATGTCCTTACAAAATCAACAATGACCAAAAAAAGGCAGTAAGAGGGAAAAGGAGAAAAAAACATAACTAAAAGGAACAGAAAATAATTTAATGGGAACGGAAATTCTTTTTATTCAGTAATTACTTTAAAGATAAATCAACGAAACTTTCTATACAAAAGGCATAAAATGCATAAATGGATTCACAATAAACAATATCCAAAAATATGCTCTTTTTAAGAGACTTGAATCAGGTCTAAGGAACAAATAGGCTGAAAGAAATAGGATGAAAAAGGATAATCCACATGAATAGTACCAAAATAGGACAGGGTCACCATACTTATTTTAACCTAAATACTCCTTAGATTAAAACTGTCAAAAGAGACAAGGAATAATATTATGTAATGATAAAAGCATCTATTTGCCAGGAATCTCCAGCATGTATAAATATATATAGGCACATAATATAGGGATTCCCAAATATATAAATATTGACAGAAGCAAAGCAAGAAGTATACATCAACACAATAATTGTGGGAGACTTTAATACCCCACTTTTAATAATAAATAGAAAAACAGGTAAAAGAGCAATACAAAAGAAAACTTGAAAAACATTAAAGACCAATTAGATCTAATAGACGTATATAGAGCTTTTCAGTCAACCCTGGCAGAATAAACAATATTCCCAATTACATGACACACACTTAAGGATAGACAATACATTAGGACACAAAACAAGTGTTATTAAATCTAAAAAGACTGAGACTATACATGTATTCTTTCTGGCCACAACAAAACAAAACTAGTAACTAAAAGCAGAAGGAAAGCCATCATATATAGAAATATGCAGAACTTAAGCAATACACCCTTGAACCCACTCTTGTTCAAGAGTCAGATGGCTTCATGCTGTTAAAATGTTAATACTGCCCACAACGACACACAAGTTCAATGTAATCTCTAGGAAAATTACAATGGTATGTTTTTACTGAAACATAAAAAAAAATCTCAAATCTATATGAAATCTCAAGCCACCATGAATATCCACCATAGCTTTAGAAAAGAAGCATAAAGTTAAAGGCATCATATTTTCTGATTTCAAAACCTATCACAAAGTTACAGAAATAAAAACAGTAAGGTACTAGTATAAAGACAAAGAGGTAATGAAATAGAATAGAAAGCCCCAAAATAAACCCTTGTGAACATAATCAGATGACCTGCACATGGGTTGCTATGACCACACAACGGAGAAAGAATAGTCTTTTCAACAAATGATGTTGGAAAACTGACTATCCACCAAACAAAAAATAACAATGTAGGATGCTTCTCTTGCACTGTATATAAAAACTACCTGAAATATTTCAATGTAAAAACTGTAATTATAAATTTTTTTGAATAAAATATTCCAAATATGTTTTACAAGGTGAGAGAATTATTACTTTGATCTTGACAATACTTTCTTGGATATGACATAAAAAGCATAAGCAACAACAACAAAAAAGTAAAATGAGACTGCATATATCCATACAAAACTAGTTTATGTTAAACATCACTAAAATACATAACTCAGTAAGTGTCCACTTAACGTCATCAATAGGATCTTGAAAAATAACATTTTTTAAACTATTATTTTAAGTTCAGGTGTAAAAGTGTAGATTTGTTACATAGGTAAACTTGTGTCATGGGGAGTTGTTGTAGAGATAGAAGATGACTAAGTGAAATATTGTACTGTATGCCATAGAAACTTAATGCTTGTTTACATCAAGCATTTATAATAAAAATATAATATTAAGCACTAGTATATAATTGTATGTGTAAAATTATACATATAAATACACACACACAGTTGTCCTTTATATGGTTGTCCTTATGGATAAACAGGTATGTATAGGGGTTTGGTTCAAGGACCCGCTTGGGATACCAAAATCCTAGATGCTTAAGTCTCTTATATAAAGAGAAGGATTATTTTCATATAACCTATACACAATCTCTTGTATACTACTTGATTCATCTCTACATTACTTATTATATTTAATGGAACATAAATGCTTTTTAAATAGTTTTGTATTGCTGAGGGAATAATGACAATAATGTCTGTACATGTTCAGTATAAAAGTAAACATTGTATGCTTAACTGCATTTGATTCAAGGTTGGTTTGAATTCACAGATGTGGTATTCATGAATATACAGGGCCAAATCGTGTGTGTGTGTGTGTGTGTGTGTGTGTGTGTGTAGAAAAAAAAATTCAACACCCTGTACCTATCAATTACTTAATAAAACTTTACTCCTACATTTGAAGCTGTCTGTATTGTCTACACGGTCTTTCCCAAATATAACTTTCTGCCTCTCTACCTCAGAAAATCATCATTCATCCTCAGTTTTGATA
>NW_020259455.1:0-5020 GCF_003255815.1 Theropithecus gelada | reverse complement strand
ATGTTTTCTAAATAAGCTGGCTTCCTTCTTCCTATCCAAGTAAGAAGGTGTTTCAGAAGTTCAATCTTAGAGCATTTGACAAATACTGCTGAGAATTTCAGGATGCCTGGAGGAAATTTTGATTGGATTTGTGGATGTGCCTCTGAGAGCGTGCGTGTGCGTGTGTGTGTGTGTGTGTGTGTGTGTAGCCAGGATGAAGTGGCTGTTCCTGGGGTGCAGACCCTTCTTTGTCTTGAGAAAGTTCATTGCTGTTAACTCATCGTGGGTTTTGCAGACATTTTCTTTTTTTTTTTTGAAATTGAGTCTCGCTCTGTCACCCAGGCTGGAGTGCAGTGGCACAATCTCAGGTCACTGCAACCTCGGTCTCCTGGGTTCAAGCAATTCTCCTGCCTCAGCCTCCTGACTAGCTGAGAGTACAGACGCCCGCCACCACTCCTGCTTATTATTATTATTATTTTTTGTATTTTTAGTAGAGACCGGGTTTCACCATGATGGCCTTGCTGGTGTCGAACTCTTGACTTCAAGTGATCCACCTGCTTCAGCCTCCCAAAGTGCTGGGATTTTAGGTGTGAGCTACCGCACTCGGCCTGTGGACATTTTCTGATATTTACACGAAGATATCCACTGTACATAACCATGTTTAAAGAACATCAGTTATTGCAGTCCTTGTTTTTTTCCACTTACCTTCTGCATCTTCTCTGCTCCTATTTCTGCTCAATAAATCTCTTCAAACTGCAAACCTAATCAGTGCACCTTTCCCCTCAAAATACTTTGTTTCCATGTCTAACAAATATTTATTGAAAACGATATGGTCCATGCCATTCACTCTTTTTTTTTTTAACCTTTTTATTTTTATTTATTTATTTGTATATCTGTTGATTGATTGAATGATTGATTTGAGACAGAGTCTCACTCTGTCGCCCAGACTGGAGTGCAGTAGTATGATGTCAGCTCACTGCAACCTCCATCTCCCAGGTTCAAATGATTCTCTTGCCTCAGCCTCCCAAGTAGCTGGGACCACAGGCGCACGCCACCATGCCTGGCTAATTTGTGTATTTTTAGTAGAGATAGGGTTTTTCCACGCTGGCCAGGCTGCTCTCGAACTCCTGACCTCAAATGATCCCCCCGCCTCGGCCTCCCAAAATGCTGGGATTACAGATGTGAGCCACCACGCCCAGCCTCTTTTAAATTTCCTTTTGTTCTTCACTTTAGTTCTTAAAACAAAATAACTTTAATTACAAAAAGCGAGTCACTTCACAGTCTGATAATATTTGTCTCTTGACGCAATACAACTTTGAATATAAAAAAGAAAATGATAACCTTCATCATACCAAGATTTATTTATTAGGAGCTACAATTCATCAAAATTCGCCACTGAGAGAGGGAGTGGAAACCTCCAGAGTGGGCAAGTTATTTGCGTTAAATTTATTTGTTAAAGTACATCAAACCAGAATGTATATGACTTTTGTCGAATTGTTAACAAATATTGCAAACAATTAAAAATAGGTAGAAAACTTGAATAGGGTGTGCCACAAAGGGAATAAACAAATAGTCGGTAAAAAATATGTGAAAATAAATTATTTAATTTCTCTAGCTTCAGGGCAATGCTAATAAAAATCACCATGAGATACTCTTATACACCCATTGGTTTGGCCAACATGGAGAAGACAGCAACACTACATCCTGCCAACAAAGCAAATGCCCATCAAGAGGGATGAACACCGTGGTATCTGCAACCACTGGAACTCTACACAGTAATAAGAATTCAACAATAACAACTGACTCAAGAGTAAAGATGTATCTCACAAATCTAATGTTAAGCTGCACACCACAGAGGGGTTTTTTCGGGTTTTTGTTGTTGTTTTTTAGACAGTGTTTCATTCCTGTCACCCAGGCTGGAGTGTAATGGCATGATCTGGGCTCACTGCAACCTCCACTTCCTGGGCTCCAGTGATTCTCCTCCCTGAGTCTCCCCAGTAGCCGAGACTACAAGAAAAAATGCATATACAAGATCTCGCACTGTCACCTAGGGTGGAATGCAGTGGCACAATCCCAGCTCACTGTAGCCTTGAAATCCTGGGCTCAAGCGGTCCTCCCACCTCAGCCTCCCAAGTAGTTGGGGCTACTGGTGTGGACCACCATACCCAGCTAACTTTTTTATTTATTTATTTATTTATTTATTTATTTATTTATTTATTTATGTAAAGACGAGTCTCACTATGTTACCCAGGCTGGTCTTGAACTCCTGGCCTCAAGTGATCCTCCTGCCTCAGTCTCCCAAAGCACTGGGGTTACAGGTGTGAGCCACTGCACCTGGTCTTTAGTGTTTTATATCTTCAAGGAAATATATTTGCATTGTAGAAAATGATGAGTCTTGGCTGAAGATGAAGAAATCCATTAGGTAGCTTCTATTTTTTGAGATGGGTCATTGAGGGGGGTTGTGGTGGGTGGTCTCACTATGTTGCCCAGGCTAGTCTCGAACGCCTTAGGGCTCAAGAAATCCTCCTGCCTCAGCTTTTCAAGTAGCTGGGATTACAGTCAGGAACCACCACGCCCAGCTCCATTAGGTAGATATTGAAGTAGTGTGTGGGAGCCAGAACTGAGGCATTAACCAGGAGAAATGACTTCATCCAAATTGTTTCAGGATCGACCGATTAGTGATACAGGAGCCAGAAAAAAAATTATTGAGGCAGATAGTGAGGGCAAGAGAGTCCAAGGAAAGGTTTTCCTTTTAACAAAAAGCAGCCCCCAAATCACTTATTTTCTAATAAAAAGCAGCCTCAAAAATTAAGCTGCAAACATAAATAGGCAAGCTAGAAGCTTACATAGGTAAATGCTAGCAGCTGTGCCAATAGAAAAGGGATACCTGGAAGGCAGGTATATCCAACATGGAGGCTCCCTTGTCCCTTTTCTTTGTCAACCACTGGTACAGTAAGGGAGCAGGCAACATGGCACCGGCCAGGTGGAGAACCATCTGCATAATAAAAGACTAGGGTGGGGCGGCCAGCGTCTTCACATGCTATGCAAATGACACACCTGGTCCAACCAGTCTTGTGTGCCCTATGTAAATCAGACTCTGCCTCCCCAAGCTCATCTATAAAACCTTCTGCATCTCCTGGCGACCCCAGAAACCCGTTCGGGACCCCTTCCTCTATTCGAGGAAGCTGTGTTTTTTCTTTCACCTATTAAGCTTCTGTTTTATTTATTTATTTATTTCGAGACAGAGTCTCGCTCTGTTGCTCAGGCTGTAGTGCAGTGGCGCGATCTTGAGTAGCTTGGACTACAGGCCCATCCCACCATGACTGGCTAATTTTTGTAAAATTAGTAGAGACAAGTTTTCACCATATTGGTCAGGCTGGTCTCGAACTCCAGACCTCAGGTGATCCATCCGTCTTGGCCTCTCAAAGTGTTGGGATTACAGGCGTTAGCCACTGTGCCCAGCCTAAACTTCTGGGTTTTATTTTTGTTTTTTTGAGACAGAGTTTCACTCTTGTTGCCCAGGCTGGTGTGCAATGGCGCGATCTCGGCTCACTGAAACCTCCGCCTCTCGGGTTCAAGTGATTCTCCTCCCTCAGCCTCCCGGGTAGCTGGGATTACAGGCGCCCGCCATCACGCCCAGCTAATCTTGTATTTTCAGTAGAGACAGGGTTTCTCCATGTTGGTCAGGCTGGTCTCGAACTCCTGACCTCAGGTGATCCACCTACCTGGGCCTCCCAAAGTGCTGGGATTATAGGCATGAGCCACTGTGCCTGGCTATGAGATACTTTTATACACCTATCAGTTAGCTAAAATGAAGAAGACAGCATACCAAGTCCTGACAGGACTATGGAGGAATCAGTCACTCATGTAAGAATAGTGGGAGTCTAAACTGGAATAGCCACTTTGGAAAACTGTTTGGCAGAATCTAATAAATCTCTGTGCACTTCTATCCTATTCCCCTGCCGACAAATAATTCCAAAGTTGAGTTGTGGACAGGTTACTTTTTTTTTTTTTTTTTTTTTTACTATGACATACCTTCATCTATTTTAAATCAAAGCTATTTATTGGGTTTTATGTTGAGAACTGAAATTGAAAACATTAGAAACTTGAGGAGTGGACCGGAAGCAGTGGCTCACACCTGTAATCCCTGCACTCTGGAAGGCTGATGCAGGCAGATCACTTGAGGTCAAGAGTTCGAGACCAGCCTGACCAACATGGCAAAGCCCCATCTGTACTAAAAATAAAAAATTAGCGAGCAGTGGTGGCAGGCACCTGTAATCCCAGCTACTTAGGAGGCTGAAGCACGATAATCGCTTGACCCTGGGAGGTGGAGGCTGAACTGAGCCAAGATGGTACTACTGCACTCCAATCTGGGCAACAGAGCAAGAGTCTGTTGAAAGAAAGAAACAAGGAAAGAAAGAAAGAAAGAAAGAAAGAAAGAAAGAAAGAAAGAAAGAAAGAGAAANNNGAAAGAAAGAAAGAAAGAAAGAAAGAAAGAAAGAAAGAAAGAAAGAAAGAGAAAGAAAGAAAGAAAGAAAGAAGGGAGGGAGGGAGGGAGGGAGGGAAGGAAGGAAGGAAGTAAGGAAGGAAGGAAACAAGGAAGTAAAGAAAGAAAGAAAAGAAAGAAGAGAGGAAGGGAGGGAAGGAAAGAAGGATGGAAGGGAGGAAGGGAAGGAAGGAAGGAGGGAGGGAGGAGAAAATGTCTGAAAGAAAGAAAGAAAGAGAAAGAAAGAAAGAAAAGAAAAGAAAGAAAATGTTCACAAAACCCACAATGAGTTAACAGCAATGAACTTTCTCAAGAGAAAGAAGGGTCTGCACTCTAGGAACAGCCACTTCATCCTTGCTACACACACACACACACACACACACACACACACACACACACACACAATTTCATAGGCACATCCACAAATCCAGTCAAAGTTTCCTTTGGGTCATCCTGTAATTTCTCAGCAGTATTTGTCAAATGCTCTAAGATTGAACTTCTGAAACAGCTTCTTACTTGGATAGGAAGAAGGAAGCCAGCTTATTTAGAAAACAT
>NW_020259454.1:0-5020 GCF_003255815.1 Theropithecus gelada | reverse complement strand
CACGCTCCCAGCGGCCGCTCGGGCCCCGCGAGCGCGACCGACGGCCGCCGCGCGCGCCTGCCCTACGCCCCGCGCGGCCGCGCTAACTTTTCCGCGAGGGCGGGCGCAGGTGTGAGGTGCCGCGGGGCCGCGCCCGCCGGGCCGCGCGCTCCCCTGCCCGCTGCCTGCGGGCTCGGGGCTCCTTGGGTAGCACAGGGATTTCGTGTTCCCCTCACAGCAGTGGCGGCTCTTGGAGCTGGAGGAACAGGAGTGCGGGGCGAGGCGGGTCGGAGCGCAGTCAGGCCCGCGCGCCCTCGCATCCCGCTTGTCCCCAGCCCTGGGCCTGACGAGAGCCGGCCTGGGACACACCGGCCTGGGACACGCACTGGGGTCTCCTCCGCGTTGCTTTGGTTTTGCCCGTAAAACTGGTCCAAGTGTCCTCCCAGAGCCTCCCCGGTCTTTCGGTCTTTCTCCCCGCTCCTCCCTCAAAGTTGGGCCATCTGCCCTGCAGGCCAGACGAATGGAGATCGGCGCCCCCCTTCCCCCACAGTCCCCGACCCAGGATCTCGGCCATCACTTGGGCTTCCTCCCTGCCTTGTCCCTCTGGCCTCTGCCCTAGGAAGGGTGCTCAGCAGAGCACAAGCACCCTCAACCAGGGAGTCTGAGGCACATCGCGGCTCCTCCTCCTCCCCGCGCCCCCCCCCCCCACCGCGTCGGGCTCTGGGGCAAGGCCCTGTCCCCTTCAACGTGGAACCTCATATCCTGCCAGCCCATGGCCAGCCAGGTGCTTTGTGCTCCCCTTGCTCCTCCTCCTTTTCTGCCAGAGAGGGCAGTTTGAGGGGTCTCCCCACCATGCACAGTGCACCATGGGACATACCCAGATGTCGCGGCTGCAGCTATATATTTTGAGAGTCCTTAAATGTTGGTGACCTAAGTGACCCATCCGGCCCAGAGGGGCTCACGGAAAGAGACGGTGGGGTGAGCAGGGCCTTGGGCAGCCTTGCTAAGGAAGGACCTGGCTCTCCGTCCCTTCTTCACCTATCCTGCTGCCCTCCTCACCTCTCCCCACGCTCATCTTTCAGGAGGGGCCACACTGCCTTCAGATGAGGGGAGGGGAGCAGGGCCCAGGCTTCCCCGGTCTTTGGACAGCATCCAGCAACATGGCGCTGGCCTATTTGTGCAATAATTTCTATTTTGCAAAGGGAGGGGCCAGGGAGGCCTTGGGGCAAAGACATCAGCGAGTTAACAATCTACTCTTTCTCCTACTTTCCCCTCATTTTTCTCCTTTTTTCCTGCTTGCTCTATAGTTCTAAATGGCCTCGAAGGGAGCTGGGCATCCCTCCCCTACTCCACTGCCCTTCCCACTGCCTTCCTGGCCGTCCCCACTCCTGGCCGTCACACAGCCCCATTGGCTCTGTAATTCCCCAACCCATCCCTACATAGGAACAGCAGCTGGAGAGGCCCAGAAACCTTATTGAGCTGCCCCTGGCCCCAAAACCTCGAATAAGGGAACAAAACTACCCCAAGTCTAAGCCTGGGAGTATGACTGCCTATACCGGGCACCCAGCACAGAGGACTGTGTGCCTCTGCTCCCCACATGGGATCTCAGAGAGGGCATCTGTGTCCAGGACCGCTGTGGGGTGCACACATGCCTCTGGGTGTTGCCCCTAGTGACTCCCCAAAGCAAGGAATCGTAACAACAGGCTTGCAGCTCTGGCTGGTGACAGCAAGTGATCAATCCCCACCCCAATCCTGAGCCTCTGCTGTCCTGTCTGGGCAACTGTGTGTAGGAGGAAGCCTGGAGGCAAGGGGTAGAAGAGGTGATTTCTGGGTGCATTTGAAGATGTCTGCACAGATGGGGAGCTCCTTGCATACGTGACCCACACAGCCACTGGCTGGCTCGGAATGTCCTCCTCGGCTTCAGCTGACAGTGGTCAGAGCCTGACCCCTGAGGAGGGTGTGGAGGGGAAAAGGAAGCATATTCCCTCTAGCTGCCCAGGCAGAACCACCTGGATTGGCCACCCAGTAACTCCGGGGCCTCAGGTAGACAAAGGCTGTAGAGGAATGGCGGAAGGGACAGGACTCGAGAGAGCTTGGGGGACGGCAGCCAGCGGTGGAGGGAGGCGTGGGGATGCCTGGAAAACCTCCGTTCTGCCAAGTCCCTGACCAGGTAGCCACAGGTCGAGTGGGCCCTGCCCAAGAGGAAAAGGCCTTCCTCTTGGAGGAGCAGGGGTCAGAGAAGCAAGGAACAGGCCAACTCGGAGTGCAAGGATTTATGAAGGTCAGAGAAGAAGGCAGAGGCTTCGAGGTCGTGGGGTGTGAGTCAGAGGCTGGGTCATGGAGGGGTCCCCAGATTATGCGTCCCCCATTCTCTGTCTCTCTCTCTGAGTGTATCTGCTCGTACCAAGAGGAGAGGTATCTTTTGAGGCTATGGCCCATCTTTGCCTTGAGGACTCCAACATGGTGAAACCTGAGACCCCAAAACCAGGCCACAGTGAGGACCTTCATGTCTGGGACTCAAGGGATGGAAATCCAATGCCATAATCTCTCCTGGTCTTGAGTCCCCAGACCCAGAGCCTCCAGCTCCTCCTGAGACAGCCCACTCGCAAGAGAAAAAGAAGAGTGGAAGTCAACCCAGCGGTCTCCCCCAACCCAGGCTCCCCACCTCAGCACCAAGGAAAGCCATCCGCCCTTCCTGTCACACTGCCATCGCTGGTTCCTTTTCCACCCCCCGCACCCCCAGGTTGCCCACTCACTCTCTCTCCCTCCCCAGCCTGGAGCCTTCTCACTCACCGGCCTGTTTACACACCAGGTATCTCATGCTTTATCTGCTCTCGTTTTGAATTTGTAACTTTCACATAAACTTGAACAAAGCTCCTTTTGTTCTGGCACCCCACCCCAGGATCCCAATAAACTGGTTCCATCTGAGGCGACTGGGCCAGGGCACAGAAGCCTTGGCCAAAGGACTGCGTGTGCCTGCGAACAAGCATGTTCGCACCTGCGATGGAGTCCGTGTGTTTGCGTGTGAGCCCGCTCCGGGGCCGATGGAGGGAGGGTATCAGGAAAACTGTGAGCCAGCGAAGTGGACGGGAAGCGTGGGGCCCGAGGGAGGGCAGAGCCAAGGCACCACGGCACGGCCACGGGCACAGGAGGTCGTGGGCCACAGACAGGTGGGTGTTGGGGCAGGGGGTCAACAGGATGAGAAGGAAACAAAGGGGAGAAAGGAGCCACAGCGTGGGTGGCGGAGCGAGGGCCGCGCCGAGTGTAAGGCAGACGCAGGGATTGCATTATGGCAGGAGAGGGGCTGGCACAGCCGCACGCTCGGCCCCGTAATCCTGTTAGCCAGCAATCTCCATTCCGAAAGAGCTTCATTTCTTTGTGAATATTTGTAAACTAGATATCTAATGGAAAATTATAGGAAAATTATAGTGAAATTCATGACGGAGAAATCCGATTATCCCTAATTCAATTATGCCATCTTAGCCCACACAGCACATTTCCCATTTTTTTCCCATAAATACCGATGCCAGGGGTCCCGGTAATCAAATAAAATTGAAAATCATCTTCCCATTAAATTCAATTAGCCGCAATTTCTAAAGCCTATCAGAGATTTTAATTACTAAATTATAAAATTCTCCAATGCTAAATTGAAACCAAAAAAATTGCACATCCTTATATTTCAGAGAAAAAAAAAAAGGGCCAGCAAAATCCTTGAAAAATGCCCTCTTCTCCGTGGCCGGCTCCGAAGCAGCCACCCCACCTGGAAGAGGCTCACCACTGCTGCCTACTTGTCCAGCTGGGGATGAAGCCAAGGGACCAAGGAGGGGTCCTGGCAGGGGAGGGCTGAGGGGGACTGGCTTAACAGAGGGGCGAGCCGCACCTCCAACCCCAGTGAGCTTCTCCACACTGGCCTTCCTCTTGTGGGCTCTCCTGGCTCCTGAGAAGTCCTCAGCTCTGTCTCTTACCAGGAAGCCTCTAACTCCCAGCGTCACCTTCTTGGCCCATGAATTGGGCTCAGGCTTAGGTCACAGCTTGGCCTCGGGGCTCTGTGTGGCTCCAGGACAGCGGACGGGAGGCAGCCAGCTCTTACCCAAGCACAGGCTGTCTAGCCACTCAGCTGCCCCCTGCCCCCGCACCCATGGCCTGGCCTGGGTTGGGGGTGGGAACAGGATGGAACCTGGGGTTGGGGGTGGACGGGTATCACAGCATGGCTCCATGGTCCAGAGGCTGCTTGCTCCAGGGTGTTCTCAGGGGCCTATGAGGCCTGGCAGTGTACCAGCCTCCAGGGAGAAGAGCTGGGGATCGACATGGCCCAAATCTGGCCTCTCCCTGCACTTCCAGCTCATCCTCCGTTCTCCTTACCCTCTCCTGGGAAGTCAACGGCCCTGAACTGGCCAGAAGGAACGCCCTTGTGCCCTGGGAGAGGCTCACACTTTCCCCCCATTTCCTTTTAGGGAAGTGCTGGCCACAACCCCAAACAGTAGCCCCTCCTCTCCCCCCACCCCCACATCCCACTTACCCTGCTCTAAAAGCTGCTCTCAGAGTCAGTAGAGCCTGGGGAGGTGGCATCGGTGGGGGCATAAAGTGACCCAAGGTCTGAAAGTCAAGGTAGGTGTTTGGGTGGGCAGCTGGCAGCCCTGGCAGATCCAGGACAGTCGGCAGAAGTCTTGCCGTCAGCCCAGCACCCAGAGCGCCGGGAGCAGGTTTAATTTGCCAGGCAGCCAGGAGTGCCAGCAGGGGAGGCACCCGCAAACAAAACAAAAACAAAAAAGTTAATTATCTTTGGCTTTTTCTTAATAAATATCCAAACTGGCCCGGCCGGATCCTCCGCTTTGGAGGGAGAGAGAAGAAGGAGGAAAAAACCCCAAACCAAAATCCAACAGGCTGATTCCCTTGTGTTTCCCTTCCCTTTTGTCTCGCCCTTGTAAGTTTCTCTTATCAGAAACAGCGACGGTTTCACATTAATTCCCAAATTTTTGTGAGTTCAAGAGTGTGGCCACAAAAACTTTTTTTTTTTTTTTTTTTTTTTTTGAGACTGAGT
>NW_020259453.1:0-5134 GCF_003255815.1 Theropithecus gelada | reverse complement strand
TCACCTGAGGTCAGGAGGTTGAGGCCAGCTTGGCCAACATGGGGAAACCCCATCTCTAGTAAAAATATAAAAATTACCTGGGCGTGATGGTGGCTGCCTGTAATCCTAGCTACTGGGGAGGCTGAGGCAGGAGAATTCTTGAATCTGGGAGGCAGAGTTTGCAGTGAGCTGAGATCATACCACTGCACTTTAACCTGGGCAACAAGAGAGAAATGCTGTTTAAAAAAAAATCCAGAGAGCATTTGAAATGCCTGTGGTGTATTTAGGTGTCCTATTAATTATCATTTTAAAAACTAGCTAAAATGTTTTAAAACTTTTACTTTTGGTTCAGGGGTACTGAAAGGAGCTGGGCACATTCCTCAGCCCCGGGCTCAAAACTCCCTGAGCCTAGTACAAACACATCTCATCCTCCCATCCCATCACATACTGCCATATATCTCTCCAACTCCCTGAGCCCAGTACAAACACCACCTGGAAAGTCTCCGATAAAGAGACAGCCATTCAAGGTTACTGAAAGCGCGAGAGCCAAAAGAATTTCTTTGTTCCCCTGCAACTTTCGGGCTATAAAAAGCAAACGCTCGCATTGTTCGGGGCCCTCTTGTATGCTGTGTAAAGGAGGGACCGAGTTCGAACTTGCAGTAAAGATCCTTGCCGCTTGGCTTTGACTCTGGACTCTGGTGGTCTTCTTTGGGGAACAAACAGTCTGGGCATAACATCTGGGGGCCCGTCCGGGATTCCCCAAGCCCACCAGACCCCTGGTCAACGGATCTGCTGAGATCGATCTACTGATAGGTGAGCTGGCTCGTCTCCGTTTGTCTGTCTGTGTCTGAGTGTCTGTTCTGAATCTGAATCTGTGACTCGCGAGGTCTGAAACTGAGGCTGGCACAGTCCTGGCGGACGCGCTATAGGACGGCCGGTGGAGACCAGTGGGAGACGTCCCCTGGCTCTCTTCTGATTTAAATTGCGATCAGAGTTGCCGGAGTGCGTTCGCGATCCGGGCAACAGCTGAATCTGACCCCGGTCTCCGGGTGCGCGCATGCGGTCTGAATCTGACCCCGGTCTCCGGGTGCGCGCCTGCGGTCCTAATCTGACCCGGTCCCCCGCGCTCCCGGCTTCCGGCGCCGCGCTCCCGGCCCCGGTCCCCCGGGCTCCCGGCTTCTGGCGCCGCGCTCCCGGCCCCGGTCCCCCGGGCTCCCCGACTTCCCGCGCCACACTTCCGGCGCCACACTTCCGGCGCCACACTTCCGGCCCCGGTCCCCCGGGCTCCCGGCTTCCGGCGCCGCGCTCCCGGCCCCGGTCCCCCGGGCTCCCGGCTTCCGGCGCCACGCTCCCGGCCCCGGTCCCCCGGGCTCCCCGACTTCCGGCGCCACACTTCCGGCGCCACACTTCCGGCCCCGGTCCCCCGGGCTCCCGGCTTCCAGCGCCGCGCTCCCGGCCCCGGTCCCCCGGGCTCCCGGCTTCCGGCGCCGCGCTCCCGGCCCGGTCCCCCGGGCTCCCCGACTTCCGGCGCCACACTTCCGGCGCCACACTTCCGGCCCCGGTCCCCCGGGCTCCCGGCTTCCGGCGCCGCGCTCCCGGCCCCGGTCCCCCGGGCTCCCGGCTTCCGGCGCCGCGCTCCCGGCCCCGGTCCCCCGGGCTCCCGGCTTCCGGCGCCGCGCTCCCGGCCCCGGTCCCCCGGGCTCCCCGGGTTCCGGCGCCACACTTCCGGCGCCACACTTCCGGCGCCACACTTCCGGCCCCGGAGCCGGGCTCCCCGACTTCCGGCGCCACACTTCCGGCCCCGGTCCCCAGGGCTCCCGGCTTCCGGCGCCGCGCTCCCGGCCCTGGTCCCCCGGGCTCCCCGGCTTCCGGCGCCACACTTCCGGCGCCACAGTTCCGGCGCCACACTTCCGGCCCTGGAGCCGGGCTCCCCGACTTCCGGCGCCACACTTCCGGCCCCGGTTCCCGCGCTCCTGGCTTCCGGCGACGCGCTCCCGGCTAGCTATCAGTAATAAGTCAGATCAGATTTCCTCTATTGGGATTCTAACCCACATTCCTTTACAGGAAAGGACTACAAATCGTTACAGGATGGGCAATACCCAGAGTACTCCTCTATCTCTCCTTACAAATAATTTCAAAGAAGTTAGAGCAAGGGGCCATGATCTTGGTATGGAAATCAGGAAAGGAAAGCTAATTACTCTGTGTCGCTCCGAGTGGCCTGCCTTTGATGTGGGGTGGCCATCCGAAGGGACCTTCCGACTTGCTGTCATCACTAGGGTGAAACCCAAGATTTTCCTACCTGGACATGCGGGCCACTTAGATCAAATCCCATACATCCTCATATGGCAGGACCTTGTTGAAAACCCGCCTCCTTGGCTGTCCCCTTTCCAATTAGCCTCTGAACCCTCTAAGGCACTGGTTGCTCAACCACTAAAAACCAAACAACCAACTGCCCCCTCCCATCCTGTTCTACCTGATAGCGGGGACCCACTGTTTACAGAACCCCCTCCGTACCCCTCCGGGCCCCAGGCCCTGGCCCCTCGGGCTGAGTCGCGGGAGAGAACAGGTGGAGAGGAGGCGGCCGCCACTCACGTGCCTGCTGAAAGGGAAAGTAACTTTGAGGGGCCGGCAGGGCGGACGCGAGGGCGCACCTCGCGAACTAGCCCCCCCCAGCCACCTGACTCAACGGTGGCTTTACCCCTCCGGGAAATAGGACCCCCAGATGACACAGGAATCCCCAGGCTCCAGTACTGGCCATTCTCCACCAGTGATCTGTATAACTGGAAGACTCAGAGTGCTCGGTTTTCAGACAACCCCAAAGATTTACTGTCTTTACTGGATAGTGTCATGTTCACCCACCAGCCCACTTGGGACGATTGTCAGCAGCTCCTCCGAATCTTGTTTACCACGGAAGAGCGAGAGAGAATACAGGTAGAAGCTAGAAAGCTGGTCCCGGGGGACGACGGTCAACCGACTGCCAACCCCGACCTGATAAACGTGACCTTTCCTCTGACCAGGCCGGCGTGGGACTACAACACGGCAGAAGGTAGGGGACGGCTACGCCTTTATCGCCAGACTCTAATGGCAGGTCTCCGGGCAGCTGCTCGCAAGCCCACTAATTTGGCTAAAGTATATTCTATTCTACAAGAAAAGACAGAGAGCCCAGCCACCTACTTAGAAAGATTAATGGAAGCTTTTAGACAGTACACCCCCATAGATCCAGAGGCTCCAGGAAGTCAGGCAGCTGTTGTAATGTCTTTCGTAAATCAGGCAGCCCCAGATATTAAAAGAAAACTCCAGAAATTAGAAGACTTGGAAGGAAAGCGGATTCAGGACCTCCTTCAGATAGCCCAGTGGGTTTACAATAACAGAGATACTCCAGAAGAAAGGCAATTTAAGGCCACTGAAAAAATGACCAAGGTCCTGGCAGCAGTAGTACAGAAAGAGCATCTACAGCCAGAGTACACCCAACCCAGGCGGCCCCCCAGGCATGATAATCTGAAAAAAGACCAATGTGCCTACTGCAAGGAGGCTGGCCACTGGGTAAGAGACTGCCCCAAAAAGAAACAACGAGGACAGGGACCCCCTAGGTCTACACCCGTACTAGTCACTCAAAATGAAGACTAGGGAAGACGGGGTTCGGATCCCCTCCCCGAACCTAGGGTAACTTTGCAAGTGGAGGGGTCCCCAGTCCAGTTCTTGGTCGATACGGGAGCACAGCACTCAGTCTTAGTTAAAACTAATGGAAAATTATCCTCCAAGTCCTCGTGGGTACAAGGGGCCACAGGAGTTAAAAAATACCCATGGACAACACAAAGAACAGTAAACCTCGGAGCCAAGAATGTAACCCATTCTTTCCTGGTTATCCCTGAGAGCCCTTGTCCCCTATTAGGGAGAGACCTGTTAACTAAAATGGGAGCACAGATCCATTTCCTCCCTGAGGGGCCCATCGTGACCAACTCCCACAATCAACCCGTGTCCGTCCTAACTATAACCCTAGAAGATGAGTACCGGCTCCACCAGGAGCAAACGGCCCCTGACCAGGACATAGCAATCTGGCTCCAGCAATATCCAGAAGCTTGGGCGGAAACGGGGGGCTTAGGACTAGCAAAACACCGTCCTGCTTTATTTGTTGAACTTAAACCTGGGGCAGACCCTGTGCGGGTACGCCAATACCCGATGCCCCTAGAGGCCAAGAAAGGAATTGCCCCGCATATCCGCCGGCTCCTTGACCAAGGGATCCTCCGCTCATGTCACTCACCCTGGAATACTCCATTGTTGCCGGTACGAAAACCTAATAGTGGAGAATACAGACCTGTACAAGACTTAAGAGAAATCAATAAGAGGGTTGTGGACATACATCCAACTGTGCCTAACCCATATACCCTCCTAAGCACCCTAAACCCTAAACATCAATGGTACACTGTTTTAGATTTAAAAGACGCTTTCTTCAGTTTGCCTTTAGCCCCTCAGAGCCAAAAGCTCTTCGCCTTCGAGTGGAATGACCCTGATAGAGGCATAAGTGGCCAACTGACATGGACCAGACTGCCGCAAGGATTCAAAAACTCTCCTACCCTGTTCGATGAGGCCCTCCATGAAGACCTGGGTGAGTACCGATGCAAACACCCTAAAATAACCTTACTACAGTATGTTGATGACCTCCTGATTGCTGCTGAGACCCAAGAAGCTTGCATCCAAGGGACCAAGGGTCTCTTACAAGCTCTGGGAAATTTAGGCTACTGAGCCTCAGCAAAGAAAGCTCAAATCTGTAAGTCAGAGGTAACATACCTAGGGTACCTGCTTAAAGAAGGGCAGCGCTGGTTAACAGACACCCGAAAACAAACTGTTCTGCAGATCCCCAGGCCGCAATCCACCCGACAAGTGAGGGAATTCCTGGGGTCAGCGGGGTTTTGCAGACTATGGATACTTGGGTTCGCAGAACTGGCTAAACCCTTATATCAGGCAACACGGGGGCAGCAGCCATTTAAGTGGACAGACGAAGCCGAGTCGGCTTTCCAACAGATTAAAACCGCCCTACTCTCCGCGCCTGCACTGGGACTACCTGATGTTACCAAGCCCTTCCACTTATACGTAGATGAAAATAAAGGTAGGCCGGGCGCGGTGGCTCAAGCCTGTAATCCCAGCACTTTGGGAG
>NW_020259452.1:0-5021 GCF_003255815.1 Theropithecus gelada | reverse complement strand
CTACGAAATACAGATGAAACTCTGTGAGTGGAAGTCACACATAACAATGCAGTTTCTCAGAAAGCTTCTTTCCAGTTTTTCTCGGAGGACTTTTTCTACTTCATGAGAGCCCTCTATGGGCTTCCAAATATCGCGTTGCGAATTCCAAAAGAACAGGCTTAGCGAGCGGTCTCCTGAGAGGAAAGCTGTAACTCCTTGAGAAGAATTAACAGAACACTAAGCAGCTTCTCAGAAACCTTCTTTCCAGATTTCTTCGGAGGATATTTCCTTTTTCACCACAGCCCTCTATGGGATTCCAAATATCACTTGGCAAATTCCATAAGAACTGTCTTAGCGAAAGGCTTCTTGAGGGGAAAGCTGTAACTCTGTGAGATGGTTTCACAGAATACAAAGAAGTTTCTCAGAAAGTCTCTTTCTCTTTGTTATTGGAGGATATTTCCTTTGGCCCTATAATCTTCAAAGGGATCCGAAATGTCTCTTCTCAGATTCCACAGAAATAAGGCTAGGAAAGAGATCCATGAAATACAGACGTACCTCTGTGAGTGGAAGTCACACATCACAAAGCAGTTTCTCAGAAAGCTTCTTTCCAGTTTTTCTCGGAGGATATTTTCTTGTTCACCATAGCCCTCTATGGACTTCCAAATATCACTTTCCGAATTCCACCAGAACAGGCCTCGCGAGCGACTTCTTGAGGGAAAAGCTGTAACTCTGTGAGATGAATTAACAGAACACTAAGCAGTTTCTTAGAAAGCTTCTTTCCAGAT
Source organism: Theropithecus gelada (assembly GCF_003255815.1). NCBI lineage: Eukaryota > Metazoa > Chordata > Mammalia > Primates > Cercopithecidae > Theropithecus > Theropithecus gelada. The sequence continues at coordinate 4,257 of NW_020259452.1, read as the reverse complement.
TTCATCGACGATATTTCCTTTTTCACCAGCGCCCTGTATGTGCTTAGAAATATCTCTTTGCCAATTCCACAAGAACTGTCTTAGCGAAAGGCTTCTTGCGGGGAAAGCTGTAACTCTGTGAGATGATTTCACAGAACACAAAGAAGTTTCTCAGAAAGCTTCTTTCTCTTTGTTATCGGAGGATATTTCCTTTGGCCCTAGAGTCTTCAAGGGGATTCGCAATATCTGTCCTCAGATTCCACAGAAATATGGCTAGCAAAGAGATCCACGAAATACAGATGTAATTCTGTGAGTGGAAGTCATGCATCACAAAGTAGTTTCTGAGAAAGCTTCTTTCCAGTTTTTCTCGGAGAATACTTTCTTTTTCACCATAGCCCTCTATGGGCTTCCATATATCACTTTGCGAATTCCACAAGAACAGGCTTAGCGATCGGCTTCTTGAGGGGAAAGCTGTAACTCTGTGAGATGAATTCACAGAACACCAAGCAGTTTCTGAGAAAGCTTCTTTCCAGATTTCATCGGAGGATATATCTTTTTTCACCGTAGCCGTCTATGGGCTTCCAAATATCACCTTGGAAATTCCAAAACAACTGTCTTAGCGAAAGGCTTCTTGAGGGGAAAGCTGTAACTCTGTGAGATGATTTCACAGAACACAAAGAAGTTTCTCAGAAAGCTTCTTTCTCTTTGTTATCGGAGGATATTTCCTTTGGCCCTGTAGTCTTCAAAGGGATCCGAAATATCTGTTCTCAGATTCCACAGAAACAAGGCTGGCAAAGAGATCCACGAAATACAGATGTAACTCTGTGTGTGGAAGTCACACATCACAAAGCAGTTTCTCAGACAGCTGCTTTCCACTTTCTCTCTGAGGATATTTTCCTTTTCACCATAGCCCTCTAGGGGCTTCCAAATAACACTTTGCAAATTCCACAAGAACAGGCTTGGCGAGCGGCTTCTTGAGGGGAAAACTGTAACTCTGTGAGACGATTTCACAGAACACTAGGTAGTTTCTCAGAAAGCTTCTTTCCAGATTTCATCGGAGGATATTTCCTTTTTCATCATAGCCCTCTATGGTCTTCCAAATATCACTTTGCAAATTCCACAAGAACTGTCTTAGCGAAACGCTTCTTGAGGGGAAAGCTGTAACTCCGTGAGATGATTTCACAGAACACAATGAAGTTTCTCAGAAAACTTCGTTCTCTTTGTTATCGGACGACATTTCCTTTGGACCTAGAGTCTTCAAAGGGATCCGAAATATATGTTCTCAGATTCCACAGAAATAAGGCTAGCAGAGTGATCCACGAAAAACAGATGTAACTCTGTGAGTGGAAGTCAGACATCACAAAGCAGTTTCTCAGAAAGCTTCTTTCCTGTTTTTCTCTAAGGATATTTTCTTTTTCACCATAGCCTTCTATGGCTTCCAAATATCACTTTGCAAATTCCACAAGAACCGGCTTAGCGAGCGGCTTCTTAAGGGTAAAGCTGTAACTCTGTGAGATGAATTAACAGAACACTAAGCAGTTTCTCAGAAAGCTTCTTTCCAGATTTCATCAGTGGATATTTCCTTTTTCACCATAGCCCTCTATGGGCTTCCAAATATCACTTTGCGAATTCCACAAGAACAGGCTTAGCGAAAGGCTTCTTCAGGGGAAAGCTGTAACTCTGTGAGATGATTTCACAGAACACAAGGAAGTTTCTCAGAAAGCTTCTTTCTCTTTGCTATCGGAGGATATTTCCTTTGGTCCTATAATCTTCAAAGGGATCCGAAATATCTGTTCTCAGATTTCACAGAAATAAGGCTAGCAAAGATATCTACGAAATACAGATGTAACTCTGTGAGTGGAAGTCACACATCACAAAGCAGTTTCTCAGAAAGCATCTTTCCAGTTTTTCTCTGAGGATAATTTCTTTTTCACCATAGCCCTCTATGGTCTTCCAAATATCGCTTTGCAAATTCCACAAGTACAGGCTTACTGAGCGGGTTCTTGAGGGGAAAGCTGTAACTCTGTGAGATGAATTAACAGAACACTAAGCAGTTTCTCAGAAAGATTCTTTGCAGATTTCATCGGCTGATATTTTCTTTTTCACCATAGCCCTCTTTGGGCTTCCAAATGAAACTTTGAAAATTCCACAACAACTGACTTAGCGAAAGGATTCTTGAGGGGAAAGCTGTAACTCTGTGAGATGATTTCACAGAACACAAAGAAGTTTCTCAGAAAGCTTCTTTCTCCTTGTTATCGGAGAATATTTCCTTTGGATCTAGAGTCTTCAAAAGGATGCGAAATATTTGTTCTCAGATTCCACGAAAATAAGGCTAGCAAAGAGATCCACGAAATAGAGATGTAAGTCTGTGAGTGGAAGTCACACATCCAAAGCAGTTTCTCAGAAAGCTTGTTTAAAGTTTTTCTCTGAGGATATTTTCTTTTTCACCATAGTCCTCAATAGGCTTCCACATCTCACTTTGCGAATTCTACAAGAAGAGCCTTAGCGAGCGGTTTCTTGAGGGCAAAGCTGTAACTCTGTCAAATCAATTAACAGAACCCTAAGCAGTTTCCCAGAAAGCATCTTTCCCGATTTCATCGGAGGATATTTTCTTTTTCACCATAGCCCTCTGTGGGCTTCCAAATATCACTTTGCAAATACCACAGGAACTGTCTTAGTGAAAGGCTTCTTGAGGGGAGAGCTGTACCTCTGTGAGATGATTTCACAGAACACAAAGAAGTTTCTGAGGAAGCTTCTTTCTCTTTGTTTTCAGAGGATACTTACTTTGGCCCTATAGTCTTCTGAGGGATCCGAAATACCTGTACTCAGATTCCACAGAAATAAGGCTACCAAAGAGATCCAGGGAATACAGATGTAATTCAGTGAGTGGAAGTCACACATCACAAGGAAGTGTCAAGAAAGCTTCTTTTCAGTTTTTCTCTGGCGATATTTTCTTTTTCACCATAGATCTCTATGGGCTTCCAAATATCACTTTGCAAATTCCACAAGAACAGGCTTAGCGAGCGGCTTCTTCAGGGGAAGGCTGTAAGTCTGTGAGATGAATTAACAGAACACTAAGCAGTTTCTCAGCAAGCTTCTTTCCAGATTTCATCGGAGGATATTTCCTTTTTCACCAGCGCCTTCTATAGGCTTCCAAATATCATTTTGCGAATTGCACAAGAACTGTCTTAGCGAAAGGCTTCTTGAGGGGAAAGCTGTAACTCTGTGAGATGATTTCACAGAACACAAAGAAGTTTCTCAGGAAGCTTCTTTCTCTTTTTTCTCGGAGGATATTTCCTTTGGCCCTATAGACTTCCAAGGGATCCTAAATATCTGCTCTCAGATTCCACAGAAATAAGGCTAGCAAACAGATCCACGAAATACAGATGTAACTCTGTGAGTGGAAGTCACACAGGACAAAGACTTTCTCAGAAAGCTTCTTTCCAGTTTTTCTCTGGAGATATTTTCTTTTTCACCGTAGCCCTCTATGGGCTTCCGAATCTCACCTTGCAAATTCCACAAGAACAGGCTTAGCGAGCGGCTTCTTGTGGGAAAAGCTGTAACACTGTGAGATGAATTGACAGAACACTAAGCAGTTTCTCAGAAAGCTTCTTTCCAGATTTCATCGGAGGATATTTCCTTCTTCACCAGCGCCTCTATGGGCTTCCAAATATCACTTTGCAAATTCCACAAGAACTGTCTTAACGAAAGGCGTCTTGAGGGGAAAGCTGTAACTCTATGAGATAATTTCACAGAACACAAAGAAGTTTCTCAGACAGCTTCTTTCTCTTTGTTTTCGGAGGGTATTTCCTTTGGTCCTAGGGTCTTCAAAGGGATCCGAAATATCTGTTCTCAGATTCCCCAGAAATAAGTCTACCAAAGAGATCCAGGCAATACAGATGTAATTCTGTGAGTGGAAGTCCCTCATCACAAAGGAGTGTCAAGAAAGCTTCTTTCCAGTTTTTCTCTGAGGATATTTTTTTTTTCAACATAGCCCTCTATGGGCTTCCAAATATCACTTTGCGAATTCCACAAGAACAGGCTTAGGGAGCTCCTTCTTGAGGGGAAAGATGTAACTCTGTGAGATGAATTAACAGAATAGTAAGCAGTTTCTCAGAAAGCTTCTTTCCAGATTTCATCGGAGGATATTTCCTTTTTCACCATAGCCCTCTAAGGGCTTCCAAATATCACTTTGCAAATTCCCCAAAAACTGTCTTAGCGAAAGGCTTCTTGAGGGGAAAGCTGGAACTCTGTGAGATGATTTCACAGAACACAAAG
>NW_020259451.1:0-9926 GCF_003255815.1 Theropithecus gelada | reverse complement strand
CTTAGTGAAAGACTTCTTGAGGGGAAAGCTGTAAATCTGTTAGATGATTTAACAGAACACAAAGAAATTTCTGAGAAAGCTTCTTTCTCTTTGTTATCGGAGGATATTTCCTATGGCCCTATAGTCTTCTAGGGGATCCGAAATATCTGTTCTCAGATTCCACAGAAATAAGGCTAGCAAAGAGATCCACGAAATACAGATGTAACTCTGAAAGCGGAAGTCACACATCACAAAGCGTTTCTCAGAAATCTTCTTTCCAGTTTTTCTCCAAGGATATTTCCTTTTTCAACGTAGCCCTCTATGGGCTTCCAAATATCACTTTGCGAATTACAAAAGAACAGGCTTAGCGAGCAGCTTCTTGAGGGGAAAGGTGTAACTCTGTGAGATGAATTCACAGAACACTAAGCAGTTTCTCAGAAAGCTTCTTTCCAGATTTCATCGGGGGATATTTCCTTTTTCACCATAGCCCTCTACGGGCATCCAAATATCACTTTGCATATTCCACAAGAACTGTCCTAGCGAAAGGCTTCTTGAGGGGAAAGCTGTAACTCTGTGATATGATTTCACAGAACACAAAGAAGTTTCTCAGAAAGCTTCTTTCCATTTTTTCTCTGAGGATATTTCCTTTTTCACCATAGCCCTCTGTGGGCTTCCCAATATCAGTTTGCAAATTCCACAAAAACTCTCTTAGCGAAAGTCATCCTGAGAGGAAAGCTGTAACTCTGTGAGATGATTTCACAGAACACAAAGAAGTTTCTCAGAAAGCTTCCTTCTCTTTGTTATCGGCGGATATTTCCTTTGGCCCTATAGTCTTCAAAGGGATCCGAAATATCTGTTCTTACATTCCACAGAAATAAGGCTGGCAAGGAGATCCAAGAAATACACATGTAACTGTATGAGTGGAAGTCACATATCACAAAGCAGTTTCTCATAAAGGTTCTTTCCAGATTTCATCTGAGGATATTTCCTTTTTCACCGTAGCCCTCTACGGGCTTCCAAATATCACTTTGCCAATTCCACAAGAACTGTCTTAGCGAAAGGCTTCTTGCGGGGAAAGCAGTAACTCTGTGAGATGATTTCACAGAACACAAAGAAGTTTCTCAGAAAGTTTCTTTCTCTTTGTTATCAGCGGATATTTCCTTTGGCCGTATAGTCTTCAAAGGGATCCGAAATATTTGTTCTCAGATTCCACAGAAATAAGGCTAGCAAAGAGATCCACGAAATACAGATGTAACTCTGTGAGTGGAAGTCACACATCACAAAGCAGTTTCTCAGAAAGCTTCTTTCCAGTTTTTACCTGAGGATATTGCCTTTTTCAATAGCCCTCTACGGGCTTCCAAATATCACTTTGCGAATTCCACAAGAACAGGCTTAGAGAGCGGCTTCTTGAGGGGAAGCTGTAACTCTGTGAGATGAATTCACAGAACACTAGGCAGTTTCTCAGAAAGCTTCTTTCCAGATTTCATCTGAGGATATTTCCTTTTTCATCATAGCCCTCTATGGGCTTCCAAATATCACTTTGCAAATTCCACAAGAACTGTCTTAGCGAAAGACTTCTTGAGGGGAAAGCTTTAAATCTGTAAGATGATTTCACAGAACACAAAGAAATTTCTGAGAAAGCTTCTTTCTCTTTGTTATAGGAGGATATTTCCTATGGCCCTATATTCTTCAAAGGGCTGCGAAATATCTGTTCTCAGATTCCACAGAAATAAGGCTACCAAGGAGATCTACGAAATACAGATGTAACTCTGTGAGTGAAAGCCACCCATCACAAAGCAGTTTCTCAGAAAGCTTCTTTCCAGTTTTTCTCTGATGATATTGCCTTTTTCACCATAGCCCTCTAAGGGCTTTCAAATATCACTTTTCGATTTCCACAGGAACAGGCTTAGCGAGCGGCTTCTTGAAGGGAAAGCTGTAACTCTGTGATCTGAATTCACAGAACACTAAGCAGTTTCTCAGAAAGCTCCTTTCCACATTTCATCGGAGGATATTTCCTTTTTCACCATAGCCGTCTACGGGCATCCAAATATCACTTTGCATATTCCACAATAACTGTCTTAGCGAAAGGCTTCATGAGGGGAAAGCTGTAACTCTGTGAGATGATTTCACAGAACACAAAGAAGTTTCTCAGAATGCTTCTTTCTCTTTGTTATCGGAGGATATTTCCTTTGACCCTATAGTCTTCAAAGGGATCCGAAATATCTGTTCTCACATTCCACAGAAATAAGGCTAGCAAAGAGATCCAAGAAATACACATGTAACTGCGAGAGTGGAAGTCACACATCACAAAGCAGTTTCTCAGAAAAGTTCTTCCCAGATTTCATCTGAGGATATTTCCTTTTTCACCAGAGCCCTCTACGGGCTTCCAAATATCACTTTGCCAATTCCACAAGAACTGTCTTAGCGAAAGGCTTCTTGCGGGGAAAGCAGTAACTCTGTGAGATGATTTCACAGAACACAAAGAAGTTTCTCAGAAATCTTCTTTCTCTTTGTTATCAGAGGATATTTCCTTTGGCCCTATAGTCTTCAAAGGGATCCGAAATATGTGTTCTCAGATTCCACTGAAATAAGGCTAGCAAGGAGATCCACGAAATACAGATGTAACTCTGTGAGATGAATTAACAGCACACTAAGCAGGCTCTCAGAAAGCTTCTTCACAGATTTCATCCGAGGATATTTCGTTTTTCACCACAGCCCTCTAAGGGTTTCCAAATATCACTTTGTAAATTACCCAAAAACTGTCTTAGCGAAAGGCTTCTTGAGGGATAAGCTGTAACTCTGTGAGATGATTTCACAGAACACAAAGAAGTTTCTCAGAAAGCTTCTCTTCTTTGTTATCGGAGGGTAGTTCCTTTGGCCCTATACTCTTCAAAGGGATCTAAAATATGTGTTCTCAGATTCCACAGAAATAAGGCTAGTAAAGAGATCCACGAAATACACATGTAACTCTGTGAGTGGAAGTCACACATCACAAAGCAGTTTCTCAGAAAGCTCTTTTCCAGTTTTTCCCTGAGGATATTGCCTTTTTCACCATAGCCCTTTACGGGCTTCCAAATATCACTTTGCGAATTCCACAAGAACAGGCTTAGCGAGCGGCTTCTTGAGGGGAGAGCTGTAACTCTCTGAGATGAATTAACAGAACACTAAGCAGTTTCTCAGAAAGCTTCTTTCCAGATTTCATCGGAGGATATTTCCCTTTTGACCATAGCCCTCTATGGGCTTCCAAATATCACTTTGCAAATTCCACGGGAACTGTCTTAGCGAAAGGCTTCTTGAAGGGAAAGCTGTAACCGGTGAGATTATTTCACAGAACACAAAGTAGTTTGTGAGAAAGCTTCTTTCTCTTTGTTATCGGAGGATATTTCCTTTGGCCCTATAGTCTTCAAAGGGATCCGAAATATCTGTTCTCAGATTCCACAGAAATAAGACTAGCAAAGAGATCCACGAAATAAAGATGTAACTCTGTGAGTGGAAGTCACACATCACAAAGCAGTTTCTCAGAAAGCTTCTTTCCAGTTTTTCTCTGAGGATATTGCCGTTTTCACCATAGCCCTCTATGGGCTTCCAAATATCACTCTGCTAATTAAACAAGAACAAGCTTAGAGAGCGGCTTCTTGCGGGGAAATCTGTAACTCTGTGAGATGAATTCACTGAACACTAAGTAGTTTCTCAGAAAGCTTCTTTCCAGATTTCATCAGAGGATATTTCCTTTTTCACCATAGCCCTGTATGGGCTTCCACATATCACTTTGTAAATTACCCAAAAACTGTCTTACCGAAAGGCTTCTTGAGGGAAAAGCTGTAACTCTGTGATATGATTGCACAGAACACAAAGAACTTTCTCAGAAAGACTCTTTTCTTTGTTATCGGAGGGTAGTTCCTTTGCCCCTATAGTCTTCAAAGGGATCCAAAATATGTGTTCTCAGATTCCACAGAAATAAGGCTAGCAAAGAGATCCACGAAATACACATGTAACTCTGTGATTGGAAGTCACACATCACAAAGCAGTTTCTCAGAAAGCTCCTTTCCAATTTTTCCCTGAGGATATTGCCTTTTTCACCATAGCCCTCTACGGGCTTCCAAATATCACTTTGCGAATTCCACAAGAACAGGCTTAGCGAGCGGCTTCTTGAAGGGAAAGCTGTAACTCGGTGAGATGATTTCACAGAACACAAAGTAGTTTCTGAGAAAGCTTCTTTCTCTTTGTTATCGGAGGATATTTCCTTTGGCCCTATAGTCTTCAAAGGGATCCGAAATATCTGTCTCAGATTCCACAGAAATAAGGCTAGCGAAGAGATCCAGAAAATACAGATGTAACTCTGTGAGTGGAAGTCACACATCACAAAGCAGTTTCTTAGAAAGATTCTTTCTAGTTTTTCTCTGAGGATATTGACTTTTTCACAATACCCCTCTATGGGCTTCCAAATATCACTTTGCAAATTCCACAAGACCTGTCTTAGCGAAAGGCTTCTTGACGGGGAAGCTGTAACTCAATGAGATGATTTCACAGAACACAAAGAAGTTTCTCAGAAAGCTTCTTTCTCCTTGTTATCGGAGGATATTCCCTATGGCCCTATAGTCTTCAATGGGATCCGAAATATCTGTTCTCAGATTCCACAGAAATAAGGCTAGCAAATAGATCCACGAAATACAGATGTAACTCTGTGAGTAGAAGTCTCACATCACAAAGCAGTTTCTCAGAAAGCTTCTTTCCAGTTTTTCTCTGAGGATATTGCCTTTTTCACCATAGACCTGTACGGGCTTCCAAATATCACTTTGCGAATTCCAGAAGAACGGGGTTAGCGAGCGGCTTCTTGAGGGGAGACCTGTAACTCTGTGAGATGAATTCAGAGAACACTAAGCAGTTTCTCAGAAAGCTTCTTTCCAGATTACGTCTGAGGATATTTCCTTTTTCACCATAGCCCTCTATGGGCTTCCAAATATCACTTTACAAATTCCACAGGAACTGTCTTAGCGAAAGGCTTCTTGAAGGGAAAGCTGTAACTCTGTGAGATGATTTCACAGAACACAAAGTAGTTTCTGAGAAAGCTTCTTTCTCTTTGTTATCGGAGGATATTTCCTTTGGCCCTATAGTCTTCAAAGGGATCCAAAATATCTGTTCTCAGATTCCACAGAAATAAGGCTAGCAAAGAGATCCACGAAATACAGATGTAACTCTGTGAGTGGAAGTCACACATCACAAAGCAGTTTCTCAGAAAGCTTCTTTCCAGATTTCATCTGAGGATATTTCCTTTTTCACCATAGCCCTCTATGGGCTTCCAAATATCACTTTGCAAATTCCACAAGAACTGTCTTAGCGAAAGACTTCTTGAGGGGAAACTTTAAATCTGTTAGATGATTTCACAGAACACAAAGAAATTTCTGAGAAAGCTTCTTTCTCTTTGTTATAGGAGGATATTTCCTATGGCCCTATAGTCTTCAAAGGGATCCGAAATATCTGTTCTCAGATTCCACAGAAATAAGGCTACCAAGGAGATCCACGAAGTACAGATGTAACTCTGTGAGTGAAAGGCACCCGTCACAAAGCGGTTTCTCAGAAAGATTCTTTCCAGTTTTTCTCTGATGATATTGCCTTTCTCACCATAGCCCTCTAAGGGCATTCAAATATCACTTTTCGAATTCCACAAGAACAGGCTTAGCAAGCGGCTTCTTGACGGGAAAGCTGTAACTCTGGGATCTGAATTCACAGAACACTAAGCAGTTTCTCACAGAGCTTCTTTCCAGATTTCATTGGAGGATATTTCCTTTTTCACCATAGCCCTCTACGGGCATCCAAATATCACTTTGCAAATTCCACAAGAACTGTCTTAGCGAAAGACTTCTTGAGGGGAAAGCTGTAAATCTGTTAGATGATTTAACNTCTGTTCTCAGATTCCACAGATATAAGGCTGGAAAAGAGATCTACAAAATACACATGCAACATTTTGGGCGGAAGTCACACATCACAAAGCTGTTTCTCAGAAAGCTTCTTTCCAGATTTCATCTGAGGATATTTCCTTTTTCAACATAGCCCTCTATGGGCTCCCAAATATCACTTTGCAAATTCCACAAGAACTGTATTAGCGAAAGGCTTCTTGAGGGGAAAGCTGTAACTCTGTGAGATGATTTCACAGAACACAAAAAAGTTTCTCAGAAAGCATCTTTCCCTTTGTTATCGGAAGATATTTTATTTGGCCCTACAGTCTTCAAAGGGATCCTAAATATCTGTTCTCAGATTCCACAGAAATAAGGCTAGCAAAGAGATCCACGAAATAGAGATGTAACTCTGAGGGCGGAAGTCACACATCACAAAGCGTTTCTCAGAAAGCTTCTTTCCAGTTTTTCTCTAAGGATAATTCCTTTTTCAACGTAGCCCTCTATGGGCTTCCAAATATCACTTTTCAAATTCCACAAGAACAGGCTTAGCGAGCGACTTCCTGAGGGTAAAGCTGTAACTCTGTGAGATGAATTCACAGAACACTAAGCAGTTTCTCACAAAGCTTCTTTCCAGATTTCATCGGAGGATATTTCCTTTTTCACCATAGCCCTCTACGGGCACCCAAATATCACTTTGCAAATTCCACAAGAACTGTCTTAGCGAAAGGCTTCTTGAGGGGAAAGCTGTAACTCTGTGAGATGATTTCACCGGACACAAAGAAGTTTCTCAGAAAGCTTCTTTCTCTTTGTTATCGGAGGATATTTCCTTTGGCCCTATCGTCTTCAAAGGGATTCTAAATATCTGTTCTCAGATTCCACAGAAATAAGGTTAGCAAACAGATCCACGAAATACAGATGTAACTCTGTGAGTGCAAGTCACACATCACAAAGCAGTTTCTCAGAAAGCTTCTTTGCAATTTTTCTATGAGGATATTGCCTTTTTCACCATGGCCCTCTATGGGCTTCCGAATATCACTTTGCAAATTCCACAAGAACGGTTTTAGCGAGCGGCTTCTTGAGGGGAGACCTGTAACTCTGTGAGATGAATTCAGAGAACACTAGGCATTTTCTCAGGAAGCTTCTTTCCAGATTACGTCTTAGGATACTTCCTTTTTCACAATAGCCCTCTATGGGCTTCCAAATATCACTTTGCAAATCCACAAGAACTATCTTAGCGAAAGGCTTCTTGAGGGAAAAACTGTAACTCTGTGAGATGATTTCTCAGAACACAGAGAAGTTTCTCAGAAAGTTTCCTTCTCTTTGTTATCGGAGGATATTTCCTCTAGCCCTAAAGTCTTCAAAAGGATCCCAAATATCTGTTCTCAGATTCCACAGAAATAAGGCTAGCAAAGAGATCCATGAAATACAGATGTAACTCTGTGGGCGGAAGTCACACATCACAAAGCAGTTTCTCAGAAAACTTCTTTCCAGATTTTCTCTGAGGATATTTTCTTTTTCAGCATAGCCCTCTATGGGCTTCCAAATATCACTTTGCAAATTCCACAAGAACTGTCTTAGTGAAAGACTTCTTGAGGGGAAAGCTGTAAATCTGTTAGATGATTTAACAGAACACAAAGAAATTTCTGAGAAAGCTTCTTTCTCTTTGTTATCGGAGGATATTTCCTATGGCCCTATAGTCTTCTAGGGGATCCGAAATATCTGTTCTCAGATTCCACAGAAATAAGGCTAGCAAAGAGATCCACGAAATACAGATGTAACTCTGAAAGCGGAAGTCACACATCACAAAGCGTTTCTCAGAAATCTTCTTTCCAGTTTTTCTCCAAGGATATTTCCTTTTTCAACGTAGCCCTCTATGGGCTTCCAAATATCACTTTGCGAATTACAAAAGAACAGGCTTAGCGAGCAGCTTCTTGAGGGGAAAGGTGTAACTCTGTGAGATGAATTCACAGAACACTAAGCAGTTTCTCAGAAAGCTTCTTTCCAGATTTCATCGGGGGATATTTCCTTTTTCACCATAGCCCTCTACGGGCATCCAAATATCACTTTGCATATTCCACAAGAACTGTCCTAGCGAAAGGCTTCTTGAGGGGAAAGCTGTAACTCTGTGATATGATTTCACAGAACACAAAGAAGTTTCTCAGAAAGCTTCTTTCCATTTTTTCTCTGAGGATATTTCCTTTTTCACCATAGCCCTCTGTGGGCTTCCCAATATCAGTTTGCAAATTCCACAAAAACTCTCTTAGCGAAAGTCATCCTGAGAGGAAAGCTGTAACTCTGTGAGATGATTTCACAGAACACAAAGAAGTTTCTCAGAAAGCTTCCTTCTCTTTGTTATCGGCGGATATTTCCTTTGGCCCTATAGTCTTCAAAGGGATCCGAAATATCTGTTCTTACATTCCACAGAAATAAGGCTGGCAAGGAGATCCAAGAAATACACATGTAACTGTATGAGTGGAAGTCACATATCACAAAGCAGTTTCTCATAAAGGTTCTTTCCAGATTTCATCTGAGGATATTTCCTTTTTCACCGTAGCCCTCTACGGGCTTCCAAATATCACTTTGCCAATTCCACAAGAACTGTCTTAGCGAAAGGCTTCTTGCGGGGAAAGCAGTAACTCTGTGAGATGATTTCACAGAACACAAAGAAGTTTCTCAGAAAGTTTCTTTCTCTTTGTTATCAGCGGATATTTCCTTTGGCCGTATAGTCTTCAAAGGGATCCGAAATATTTGTTCTCAGATTCCACAGAAATAAGGCTAGCAAAGAGATCCACGAAATACAGATGTAACTCTGTGAGTGGAAGTCACACATCACAAAGCAGTTTCTCAGAAAGCTTCTTTCCAGTTTTTACCTGAGGATATTGCCTTTTTCAATAGCCCTCTACGGGCTTCCAAATATCACTTTGCGAATTCCACAAGAACAGGCTTAGAGAGCGGCTTCTTGAGGGGAAGCTGTAACTCTGTGAGATGAATTCACAGAACACTAGGCAGTTTCTCAGAAAGCTTCTTTCCAGATTTCATCTGAGGATATTTCCTTTTTCATCATAGCCCTCTATGGGCTTCCAAATATCACTTTGCAAATTCCACAAGAACTGTCTTAGCGAAAGACTTCTTGAGGGGAAAGCTTTAAATCTGTAAGATGATTTCACAGAACACAAAGAAATTTCTGAGAAAGCTTCTTTCTCTTTGTTATAGGAGGATATTTCCTATGGCCCTATATTCTTCAAAGGGCTGCGAAATATCTGTTCTCAGATTCCACAGAAATAAGGCTACCAAGGAGATCTACGAAATACAGATGTAACTCTGTGAGTGAAAGCCACCCATCACAAAGCAGTTTCTCAGAAAGCTTCTTTCCAGTTTTTCTCTGATGATATTGCCTTTTTCACCATAGCCCTCTAAGGGCTTTCAAATATCACTTTTCGATTTCCACAGGAACAGGCTTAGCGAGCGGCTTCTTGAAGGGAAAGCTGTAACTCTGTGATCTGAATTCACAGAACACTAAGCAGTTTCTCAGAAAGCTCCTTTCCACATTTCATCGGAGGATATTTCCTTTTTCACCATAGCCGTCTACGGGCATCCAAATATCACTTTGCATATTCCACAATAACTGTCTTAGCGAAAGGCTTCATGAGGGGAAAGCTGTAACTCTGTGAGATGATTTCACAGAACACAAAGAAGTTTCTCAGAATGCTTCTTTCTCTTTGTTATCGGAGGATATTTCCTTTGACCCTATAGTCTTCAAAGGGATCCGAAATATCTGTTCTCACATTCCACAGAAATAAGGCTAGCAAAGAGATCCAAGAAATACACATGTAACTGCGAGAGTGGAAGTCACACATCACAAAGCAGTTTCTCAGAAAAGTTCTTCCCAGATTTCATCTGAGGATATTTCCTTTTTCACCAGAGCCCTCTACGGGCTTCCAAATATCACTTTGCCAATTCCACAAGAACTGTCTTAGCGAAAGGCTTCTTGCGGGGAAAGCAGTAACTCTGTGAGATGATTTCACAGAACACAAAGAAGTTTCTCAGAAA
>NW_020259450.1:0-5024 GCF_003255815.1 Theropithecus gelada | reverse complement strand
GTTTGAGTTTGTCTGTTCCTTTATCACTTTTTTCTTACATAAAAAAAATTCTGCCTAATCCTTCGTTAAAAAAAAAAATCTTCCTGTGACTTCTGAAAGTATTCTGGTTTTATCTTTTGTATTTGAATATATAATAAGATGATTATTGTTCATGGAATAGAGAAGAATGCAATACATTTTCCCAAGTAGATGCCAGCCTGGTTTGCCTCAAATTTTAAAGTGCATATAATTTCTTTTTCTATTCTATAGTGCCTACTCTATCATTCCTCAACTTTCCATATAGATGCTGGGTCATTAAGACTTTTTTTTCCTTTGGTCTGCTTGCTCATCTCTCTGCTAACACTGTGCTGTCCTGAATATTTTTGTTTGAAAATCTTAAAAGTATGTTAGACAAGCCATCACTCTTTTTTTAGATGACTAAAAATGATTAGACATTGGTCATTTTTACTACATATGAAAGAGTAGCTTTTCTTGCCTAAAACCACCTGATTTGGGAATTTATGTGGTTTCATAGGAATAGCATCTGGAAGTGGTGACATTAATGTCATTTTAAAAAGCATGTGTCCTATTTCCTCTTATTCCTTTCTGCCTTGATATTGTGCAACAGAAATTTGAAAAAATTATTGTATTAGTATTGTTAAATATCAATTATTGGTTTTATTTACTACTCAATTAAATTTAATAAGCCTATTCTCTCTTGGTGTAATCACGTGGAATGGGGTTCACTTCCACAGTTAACAAGTGACAGCACATGTAAAATATTGTCTACCAGGGAAATTCATTGAACACTTAGTGTTCAGACTGTGTTTTTGTGTCTGGTTCCCTAAGCACCACTGCAGTGACACAAAATAATAGACTTTCAGCAGAAGAAGTTTTGGAAAATATACTGCATAAGCCATTTAGATGCAGTGAGTCATTCTTATTACTTGGGTTGGTGGAATCCCTTTCAAAATGTAAGTTCCTAATACAAACAAAGATTGAACTTTGCGAGCAGGTATTTTTAAGAATAAGTAGTCTCAGGACTGATAATATTAACTCACTTATGCACATCAGGTAGGACTTTAGTATGACAGATACTAGAAATGTACAAAGTGAAGTTAAAAGGTAACTCCTAGCAGCATATCGTAATCTCACTCCCTGGATTCTCTAATGAGATGGGTGTTTCTACTTTGCTGTTGCCTTTTTGAATAGTTCAATTCTAGCATTAGTACTGCTGTGTGGGAGGGAGTATGTGTGAACAGAGTAAGAGTTGTGACAATCAAGTCATAGAATAAATGCTTGGAAATTTTAGAATCATGTAAACAGCTTATGAATTGAGTATACATTCCCAGTGCTCTCAGTCTCACTCATCCTTCTATCCACATGTGTGGAATGTTTTAGGACTCCATGGCTTTTGAGGATGTGGCTGTGAACTTTACCCAGCAGGAATGGGCTTTGCTAGATTCTTCTCAGAAGAATCTCTCCAGAGAAGTGATGCAGGAAACCTGCAGGAACCTGGCTTCTGTAGCTAAGAATGACAACACATTTCACTTAATTACAGAACAATTTCCCTATCATCAGTGCTATTTGTGATTTGGAATGGGGCAAGGGAATGATTTGGTGAATAAATCAGGCATGGGCACTGTGTACAATGAACATGAAATCTAGTAATGTTTCTATAGTTTGAAATAATTCACGATAATTTTGTGCATCTGCATTTTAGGAAAAAACGGAAAGACCAGAATATTGAAGATCACTTCAAAAAACGGGAAAGATACAAGATAATTTGCACCGAGAAGAGGAAATAAAGTCCTTTGAAGGAATCTTAGCATGTCATGAATTTAAAAACAAGCAATCAAAGCAAATAAGAGTCACTTGAAATTCATTTCCTTTTAGAAAAATTTCACCCAAAATGTAACATACATCAGTGTAGCAGTCAGTGTTTGGAAAACAGTTTACTTGAAAATAGTACTACAAAATTGTGTATATGAATGTTACTATTTTGGTCATAGCCATGCAGGTGGTAGTTGTGTTTTCAGTAGTAGCCCATTTACTTTCAAATAATTCAGTCATGGCACAAAAACAAAAACAAAACAAAACAAAAATGCATTTTCCCTAGTATTGGTAGCAGTGCAAGTCGAAGACCTATGAATGAGTAGAAAGTTATTAAACCAACCAATAGTAATGTGCTTGTCATTTTTTTTACAGAAATCATATGGTACAGAGACTGTGTGAAAGCAAAGAAGGTAGTCAGTATGGACAAGTTGTCAGCCACATTCCAAATCTTGGTCTGAATGAGAACATTTCTACTGGATTAAAACAATGTGAATGCAGTATTTATGGAAAAGTCTTTGTACATCATTCCCTCCTTAATAGGCACATCCTAGCTCACTTAGGATACAAACCATATGGAGAGAAGCAATATAAATGTGAACAATGTGGGAAACTCTTTGTTTCTGTTCCAGGTGTTAGAAGACACAGGATAATGCACAGTGGAAATCCAGCTTATAAATGTACGATATGTGGGAAAGCTTTTCATTTTCTCAATTCAGTTGAAAGACATCAGAGAACTCACACAGGAGAAAAACCCTATAAATGTAAACAATATGGTAAAGCGTTCACTGTTTCCGGTTCTTGTCTAATACATGGACGAACTCACACTGGAGAGAAACCCTACGAATGTAAGGAATGTGGGAAAACACTCAGATTTTCTTGTTTTAAGACGCATGAAAGGACTCACACTGGAGAGAGATGTACCAAATGTGATAAAGCCTTCAGCTGTTCCACTTCCCTTCATGACCATGGAAGCATTCATACTGGAGAGAGACCCTATGAATGTAAACAATGTGGCAAAGCCTTTAGTCGTTTGAGTTCCCTTTGTAACCATAGAAGTACTCATACTGGAGAGAAACCCTATGAATGTAAACAATGTGACCAAGCCTTCAGTCGCCTCAGTTCCCTTCACCTCCACGAAAGAATTCATACTGGAGAAAAACCCTATGAATGTAAGAGATGCGGTAAAGCCTACACTCGTTCCAGTTACCTTATGCGCCACTAAAGAAGTCATGATATAGAGGTTGGGTGTAGTGACTCAGCCTATAATCCCAGCACTTTGGGAGGCCAAGGTGTGTGTATTGCTTGAGCCCAGGAGTTCATAACCAGCCTAGATTAAAACAATGTGAAACAACCTGGGCATCGTGATGAAACCCTGTCTCTACAAAAAATAAAATAAAGCCGGGCCCGGTGGCTCACGCCAGCTACTCGGGAGGCTGAGGCAGGAGAATGGCGTGAACGTGGGAGGCGGAGCTTGCAGTGAGCCGAGATCGCACCACTGCGCTCCAGCTTGGGCGACAGAAGCAGACTCTGTCTCAAAACAAAAACAAAGAAAATAATTAGCTGGGCATGGTGGCACATTTCAGTTGTCTTAGTTCTTTTTCAAGGACATAAAAGGCCACAGGGGCTTGGGGGGAAGCCCTGTGCATGCGGATCACGAGGTCAGGAGATCGAGACCATCCTGGCCAACATGGTGAAACCTCGTCTCTACTAAAAATACAAAAATAGCTGGGTGTGGTAGCATATGCTTGTAATCCCAGCTACTCAGGAGGCTGAGGCAGGAGAATCACTTGAACCCAGGAGGCGGAGGTTGCAGGGAGCCGAGATTGTGCCACTGCACTCCAGCCTGGCGACAGAGTGAGACTCCATCTCAAAAATAAATAAATAAATAAATAAAGCCCCTTGAATGTAAGAAATGTGGTAAAACATTTACTCTTTCCCATTCCCTCATAAACATGAAAGAGCTCACACTGCAGAGAAACCTTAAGAATGTAGGAAATGTGGTCAAGCCTTCAGATTTTCCTGAAGATTTGGGAGGGCTCAGAGTGGAGAAAAGGCTTTTGAATTTAAATTTATGGTAAGGCCTTCGGTTGTATTAGTTCCATTTGAAGACATCAGCTCATTCCTGAGAAAAACCCTATGAATGTCCAGAATGTTTGAGTGTTTCATTTCTCTCATACCCACTCAAGGACAGATGAAAATGCACGCTGTAGCTGGCTGGACCTTGTAAATACAAGAACGTACACAGGATTAAAACTCTAATAGTTTAGAAACTGCAAGAATATTTTCAGTTTTAACATTTACTTGAAAAGCCGTGTGAAAACTCCCACTGGAAAGAAGTTCTATAAGTGAAGCTTTTCTAATTTGGAAAGCCTGATGCAAATTAATTATCGTGCAGTGCTTGAAAAAAATCTATGAAATGTTACACAAGTTACAAGTATATTGTTTTTATCAGTGGCCCATTCTTAAAGAGTCTTGAGTATGCATTTCACCTTGTTTTGCAGGGAAACCTTGAGGTGAGAGTTCTGTAAATGTTCTTTAAGCAGTAGTACTTGAATTTCATAGGTAATGATATTTTCTTAAGTCTGTTGGTAGAATTTTTGTCTATTCATTTGATAATGTGCTGGATTCATGGTTGAATTTGGATGTTTTTCTAATATGTAGGTAAGTTTAATTTTTTTATTTCATTATTATTTCTTTTTGAGATGGAGTCTCACTCTGTTGCCCAGGCTAGAGTGCAGTGGTTCGATCTCGGCTCACTGCATCCTCCGCCCCCAGGGTTTAAGCGATTCTCCTGCCTCAGCCTTCCGAGTAGCTGGGACTACAGGTGAACGCCACTACATCCAGCTAATTCTTTGTATTTTTAGTAGAGACAGGATTTCACCATGTTGGCTAGGCTGGTCTTGAACTCCTGACCTCATGATTTGCCTGCCTCGGCCTCCCAAACTGCTGGGATTACAGGCATGAGCAACTGCGCCCGGTCAGGTAAGTTTCATTTGTATGTATTGTCCTGTGATTAATGGACCAGTGAATAATGATTGTGAATTCTTGGGATTGTCTTACTAGCCTCATTTGGCAAATTTTGATTATCCCTTGTCCATTATACACATCCCACCTATTTTTATTAAATGAAAAACTACTCTTGATGTCAAGATATTTATTTTTTGCTAATAATGAGTTGGTATTAATTCCTAAGTACATACAGTTTACCC
>NW_020259449.1:0-5024 GCF_003255815.1 Theropithecus gelada | reverse complement strand
CCAAAAAAAAAAAAAAAAAAAAAAAAAAATTAGCTGGGTGTGGTGGTACGCATCTATAGTCCCAGCTACTTAGGAGACTGAGGTGGGAGTATGGGAGGATGGCTTGAGCCTGGGAGGGAGAGGTTGCAGTGAGCCGAGATTGTGCCACTACACTCCAGCTTGGGCAAGAGAGCCAGACCCTGTCTCAAAATAATAATAATAATAATAAAGAAAAAAAGAAAAAGAAATGGTAATTAAATGAACCATTGTGGGGCAAAGAAAGAGAGATCAGACTGTTACTGTGTCTATATAGAAAGAAGTAGACATAAGCGACTTCATTTTGTTCTGTATTTGAGATGCTGTTAATCTGTGACCCTACCCCCAACCTTGTCCTTGCAAGAGACATGTGCTGTGGTGACTCAAGGTTTAACGGATTTTGGGCTGTGCAGGGTGTGCTTTGTTAAACAAGTGCCTGAAGGCAGTATGCTTGTTAAAAGTCATCACCATTCTCTTAATCTCAAGTACCCAGGGACACGTACACTGCCAAAGTTCGCAGGGACCTCTGCCTAGGAAAGCTAGGTATTGTCCAAGGTTTCTCCCCACGTGATAGTCTGAAATATGGCCTTGTGGGAAGGGAAAGACCTGATCGTTCCCCAGCCTGACACCCGTGAAGGGTCTGTGCTGAGCAGGACTAGTATAAGCAGAAAGAAGGCCTCTTGGCAGTTGAGATAGAGAAAAGCATCTGTCTCCTGCCCGTCCCTGGGCAATGGAACATCTCGGTGTAAAACCCGATTGTAAGTTCTGTTTACTGAGAAAGGAGAAAACCGCCTTAGGACTGAAGGTGGGACATGCTAGCGGCAATGCCACTCTTTATGCACTGAAAAGGTTTATCGAGATGTTTGCATGTGCATATCAAGGCACAACACTTTTCCTTAAACTTATTCATGTCACAGAGATCTTTATTCATATGTTTTACTGCTGACCTTCTCCCTATGATGATCGTATTATCCTGCCACTTCCCTTTTTCTAAGATGGTAAAGATAATGATCAGTAAATACTGAGGGAACTCAGAGACTGGTGCCGGCGCCGGTCCTCTGTATGCTGAGCGCCAGTCCCCTGGGCCCACTTTTTCTTTCTCTATACTTTGTCTCTGTGTCTCATTTCTTTTCTTTTCTTTCTTTTTTTTTTTTTGAGATGGAGTTTCACTCTGTCACCCAGGCTGGAGTGCAGTGGTGCAATCTCCACTCACTGCAAGCTCCGCCTCCCAGGTTCAAGCCATTCTCCTGCCTCAGCCTCCCGTATAGCTGGGACTACAGGCGCCTGCCACCGCGCCCGGCTAATTTTTGTATTTTTTTAGTAGAGACGGGGTTTCACCATGTTAGCCAGGATGGTCTCGATCTCCTGACCTCATGATCCGCCCGTCTCGGCCTCCCAAAGTGCTGGGATTACAGGCGTTCATTTCTTTTCTCAAGTCTCTCCTTCCACCTAACGAGAAACGCCCACAGGTGTGGAGGGGCAGGCCACCCCTTCAACCATTGATTTTTGTCAGTCAACCTGGTAAATATTAAAACATGGTTTAAATACATAATGTTGGCAAGAGAGCATTGCCATCTTAGCAGGGAGTGTGATATGGTTTAGCTCTTTGTCCCCACCCAAAACTCATCTCAAATTGTAATTCTCACGTGTCAAGGGAGGGATATGATGGGAGGTGATTGGATCATGGGAGCGGTTCCCCCTTGCTGTTTTCATAATAGTGAGTGAGTTCTCACGAGATGTTATTTATTTATTTATTTATTTATTTTTTGAGACAGAGTCTCGCTCTTGTCGCCCAGGTTGGAGTACACTGGTGAGATCTCAGCTCACTGCAACCTCTGCCTTCCAGGTTCAAGCAATTCTCCTGCCTCAGCCACCCAAGTAGCTGGGATTACAGGTGCCCACCACCACTCCCAGCTAATTTTTTGTATTTTTAGTAGAGATGGGGTTTCACCGTGTTAGCCAGGATGGTCTCGATCTCCTGACCTCGTGGAGATCTGATTGTTTATAAGTGACAGTTTCCCCTGTGCTCTTGCTTGCCCGTCACCATTTAAAAAGTGTCTTACTTCCCCATTTGTCTTCTGCCATAATTGTAAGTTTCCTATGGCCTCCCCAGCCATGCGGAACTGTGAGTCAATTAAACCTCTTTCCTTTATAATTTATGCAGTCTCAGGTATTCTTTATAGCAGCGTGAAAATGGACTAATACAGAGCGTACATGGAGGCTACTCAATGGGCTTACCTTATATCTTTGATCCACTAATTCTACTTCTTTCAATTTATCCTAAAGAGACAAAGGTGAACATTACAAATTTTCTACAGTAAATATACATTACTCCATCTAGCATAACTTGTATAGTGAGGGGGAAAAAAAAGCAAAACTATTTTTATTTTATTATTTATTTATTGAGAGAGAATCTTGCTCTGCTGCCCAGGCTGGAGTACAGTGGTGCAATCTTGGCTCACTGCAACCTCCGCCTCCCGGGTTCAAGCAATTCTCCTGCCTCAGCCTCCTGAGTAGCTGGGACTACAGACACACGCTGCCACGCCCGGCTTTTTTTTTTTTTTTTTTTTTTTAGTAAAGACAGGGTTTCACCATGTTGCCCAGGCTGGTCTCGAACTCCTGAGCTCAGACAATCCACCTGTCTCGGCCTCCCAAAGTGCTAGGATTACAGGCGTGAGCCACCGCGCCTGGGCGCGAAACTATTTTTAAAACAGCCAGGTGCATGAGAATCGCTTGAATACAGGAGGCAGAGGTTGCAGTGAGCTGAGATCACTCCAGCCTGGATGACAGAGCAAGACTCTGTGTCAAAAACAAAACAAAACAAAAACAAAACCACCCAGGTGAGTCACAGGGGTAGCGAAATGGACCTCTTGGATGATTCTTGCAAAGTCCCCTGATTCCTCACCTATGCAGACAAGACTTTTTTTTTTTTTTTTTTGAGACAGGGTCTTGCTCTGTCACCCATACTGGAGTGCAGTGGTGCAATCACAGCTCACTGCAGCTTCAACCTCCCAGGCTCAAGCGATCCGCCCACCTCAAGACCCACAAGTAACTGGGACTACAGGCAAACACCACCACACCTGGCTAATTTTTATTTTTATTTTTTGTAGAGAGACTCCCACTGTGATGCCCAGGTGATCTTGAACTCCTGAGCTCAACTGATTGCTCACCTTGGCCTCCCAAAGTGCTGAGCTTACAGGCATAAGCCACTGTGCCTGGCTACAGAAAAGAGTTCTATGGAATGTTAGGAAAGCTGGATTTGAGGATGATCTTGTGTCAGGAAGACCGGAGATGGTGGCAGCCAGTTTCTCTCTCACTGTTAAAGCTGTAGCATCTGGCCACGCACAGTGGCTCATGCCTGTAATCTTAGCACTTTGGGAGGCTGAGGTGGGCGGATCACTTGAGACCAGGAGTTTGAGACTAGCCTCACCAACATGGTGAAACCCAGTCTCTACAAAAACACAAAAATTAGCCAAGTGAGTGTGGTGGTACATGCCTATAGTCCCAGCTACTTAGGAGGCTGAAGCACAAGAACTGATTGAACCCGGGAGGTGGAGGCTGCAGAGAGCTGAGATCATGCCACTGCATTCCAGCCTGGGCAACAGAGCAAAAATCTGTCTTTAAAAAAAAAAAAAAAAGCTGTAGCATCCACGCTGATATCTAGGATAATTTGCAAAAATCTCAAGCGTCTTTGTTCTTTGCCAGCTGGCAGAAAAGCTTGTCCTTGCAGCAGTTCTGTGGCATTCTCACTCTCCAGAGCATCTGAATAAAGCCAGAAGAGCCTTCTTGTGGATCTGAGTATATTTTTGCCCTGAGAAAATTCTCCCAGAGACCTGTGTCATCCCAAATCAAGTGATTTAACCTCACCATCTTTTTTTTTTTTTTTTTTTTGAGACAGAATCTTGCTCTGTCGCCCAGGCTGGAGTGCAGTGGCGTGATCTCTACTCACTGCAAGCTCCACTTCCCAGGTTCATGCCATTCTCCTGCCTCAGCCTCCTGAGTAGCTGGGACTACAGGGGCCCGCCACTGCGCCCGGCTAATTTTTTGCACTTTTAGTAGAGACGGGGTTTCACCGTGTTAGCCAGGATGGTCTTGATCTCCTGACCTCGTGATCAACCCACCTCAGCCTCCCAAAGTGCTGGGATTACAGGCATGAGCCACCGCGGCCGGCCACCTCACCATCTTTTAGCTTACCAGGTGAATTTTCTTGGCACTGTCCCCTCCCAAATTAACCACACATGTGGGCCCACACAAACACACCCCCAGAACCCCCTTTTCTTCAGAGGGAATGGCTACCCCTCCCTGTGGGGCAGCTAGCTCAGGGATGGTTTAGCAAGTCTTGAGGCTGTGCCAGTGAAAAATGCTTGAGAATTTTTGAAAAATACAAGTCCTTCTTCAGTCCTTTATTCAAATCTCCTCTGAAGTAACAATACCAACAAGTTTACCAGGTTGTCCGCAGACATAAAAATTGTTGTTTTAAGGGCTTCAAGCTGAAGCCAATGCTAAGGCTTGCTCTTCTATAGAGGAGGATGGGCAGACTCTCTGGGGGAAATATGACCTGTGTTTTTCAGCCTCTTTTCCAAACAGGGGCAATTCCTTTCACTCACCAGAAAGAGCAGCTGCACACAAGACTGCAGTGATCTGTGCCCTAGGGGCAAAACAACCACTCTCTTTGCCACCACCAACTCACACTCATCCCCAATTAGGCCTTATTCAGGAGTAGGCTCATAATTTTCTATCACCTTGGTCAGGGGTGGTGGCTCATGCCTGTAGTCCCAGTGCCTTGGGAGGCCAAGGCAGGTGGATACCTTGAGGCCAAGAGTTTGAGACCAGCCCGGGCAACAGAGACAGGCCAACAGAAGAAGGAGAAGGACAGGAAGGAGGAGGAGAGAAAAGAAAAATGAGGAGGAGGAGGAGAAGAAGCAGGGAGGAGGGGGGAGGAGGAGAGGGGGAGGAGGGAGGAGGGGAGGAGGGGGGAGAAGGGGACAGGAGGATGAGGGAAGAAGGGG
>NW_020259448.1:0-5024 GCF_003255815.1 Theropithecus gelada | reverse complement strand
AAAAAAAAAAAAAAAAAAGAATTGACAAGCTTTTAGGTAGACCAAGGAAAAAGGGAGAAACAACAGAAACAAAAGATAAGTAAAATTATAAATGAAAGAACATACAACTGATGCCATAGCAATAAAAAGGATCATAAGAGACTATTGTGAACAATTATATGTTCACAAACTCGATAACCTTGAAGGAATGGATAAATTCCTAGAAATATACAACCTACCAAGCCTGAATCATAAGGCAATAGAAAGTTTAAACAGATCTATAATGAGTAAGGAGATTGAATCAGTAATCAAAGTCCTCCTAACAAAGAAAAGCCCAGGACCTGATGGCTTCTCAGGCAAATTCTACCAAACATTTAAAGAATAATTAATATCAATTCTTCTCAAACTCATCCAAAAAATTGAAGAGAAGGGAATACTTCCAAACTTATTGTATGAGGCAAGCACTATCCTGACACTAAATCCCAACAAATACACCATGAGAAAAGATCACTACATGCCAATTTCCCTATTGAACATAGATCCAAAATCCTAAATAAAATACTAGCAAACTGAATTCAATAGCACAAAAGGATCATACACCATGACCATGTGGGTTTTATTCCTGGCACACAAGGATGGTTCAACATATGCAAATCAGTAAATGTGATGTACCACATTAACAGAATAAGGAATTAAAATAACATGATCATATCAATAAAAAAAGAAAGCATTTAATAAAATTAAACATCTGCCTTAGCTTATTTGGTATAACAAATAACATAGACTGGATGGGTTACAAGCAATAGAAATTTATTTCTCATAGTTCTGAAGACTTGTGACATCCAAAATCAAGGCGGCAAGCAGATTCAGTATCTGGTGAGAGCCTATTTTCTGGTTCATAGGCAACCATCATTTTGCTTTGTCTAAGGGCACTAATCCTATTCATGAGGGCCACACTCTTATGACCTAAACACCTTCCAAAGGTCCCATCTACAAATACCATCACACAAGGAATTAGGCTTCAACATATGAATTCAACTTATGGCTTCAACATATGAATAGCAAGACACAAACATTCAGGCCACAGGAATAGCCACTCATGATTAAAAACCCTCAACAAACTAGAAATACAGGGAAATTACATCAACATGATGAAGAACATAAATAAAAAGTGTCTGGTTAACATCATACCCAGTGGTGAAAAATTGATTTTACCACTAAAATTAGGAACAAGGCAAGGATGCCCACACTCACCACTTCTATTCAATAACAGTACTGAAAGTCCAAGTCAGAGCAATTGAGCAAGAAAAAGACAAGAAACGCATCCAAGTTAGAAATAAAGAAAAAAATTGTCCCTGTTTGCAATTGACATGATCTTATACATAAGAAACTTGTTACAAATACTCTACAAAAAAGTTATCAAATTTAATAAACAAATTTAGTAAAGTTATGGAATACAAAATGAACATATAAAAATTAGTTGTATTTCTATACACTAATGACAAACTATCTGAAAAAGAAATTAATCCCATTTACAATGGCATCAAAAAATAAAATACAAGTTAATATAACCAAGAAGGTGAAAAATATGCGCACTAAAACTATAAAACATTGATGAAAGAAAATGAAGATAAAAATCAAGGGAAAGATATCTCATATTATGGATTGAAAGAATATTTTTTAAAGGTCCATACTACTCAAAGTGATCTATAGAGTCAATGTAATTCCTACCAAAATCCCAATGGCATTTCTTACAGAAATAGGAAAAACAATACTAAAATTATGAAGTCACGAAAGCCCTCAAATAGCCAAGACAATCTTGAGCATATACAATAAAGGTAGAGGTATCACACTACTTGACATCAAAATACACTACAAAGGTATAGTCAGCAAAACAGCATGACACTGGCATAAAAACTGAGACACTGACCAATGGAACAGTATAGAGAGCTCAGAAATGACCCCATGCATTTACAATCAACGAATTTTCAACAAAGGTGCCAAGAGCATACAATGGGAAAAGGACAGTCTTTTTAACCAATGGTGTTAAGAACACTGGATATCCACAGGCAGAAGAATAAAACTGAGCCTTTATCTCAAACCAAATACAAAAATCAAAAGCGTTGGGCTGGGAGCAGTGGCTCACGCCTGTAATCCCAGCACTTTGGGAGACTGAGGCGGGTGGATTACCTTAGATCAGGAGTTCGAGACCAGCCTGACCATCATGGTGAAACCCTGTCTGTATTAAAATTACAAAAAATTAGCTGGACGTGGTGGCAGATGCCTGTAATTCCAGCTACTCGGGAAGCTGAGGCAGGAGAATCTCTTGAACCCGGGAGGCAGAGGTTGCAGTAAGCCGAAATTGCACCATTGCACTCCAGCCTTGGCAACAGAGCTAGACTCTGTCTAAAATATAATAAAATTTAAAAATTAAAAAAAATTAAAAAGTGAGTTAAAGGCTTAAATGTAAGATCCAACACTATAAACTATTAGAAGGAAACATAGAGGGAAAGCTTTGTGATATTGGTCTGGGCAATTATTTTTTTATATGATCCTGAAAGCACAAGCAACAAAAACAAAAACAGACAAGTGGAATTGCATCAAACTAAAAAGCTTCTGCACAATAAAGGAATAATTAGCAGAGTGAAGAGACAACCTACAGACTGGAAGAAAATATTTGCAAACCATATAACTGATAAATGGTTAATATCCATAACATATAAACAACTCAATAGCAAGATAATAAATAACCCAATTTAAAAATGGGCAAAGAGGGTTGGGTTCGGTGACTCACGCCTCTAATCCCAGGACTTTGGGAGGCTGAAGCAGGTGAATCACTTGAGGTCAGGAGTTTGAGACCAGCCTGGCCAACATCGTGAAATGCCATCGCTACTAAAATACAAAAATTAGCTGGGTGTGGTGGTGGGCACCTATAATCCTGGCTACTCAGGAGGCTGAGGCAGGAGAATCACCTGAACCCAGAGGCAGAGGTTGCAGTGAGCCGAGTTCACGCCACTGCACTCCAGCCTGGGTGACAGAGTGAGACTGTCTCAAAATAAAAGAAAAAAAAACTGCCCCATACTACCACAGGAGGACCAGCCTAACCATTTGCTGCAAAAGTTGGCTGTAATTGATCTTGTGAAAACTACTATAAATTTCATATGCAACCAAAAAAGAGCCCATATAGCCAAGACAATCCTAAGCAAAAGAACAAAGCTGAAGGCATCACACTATCTGACTTCAAACTATACTACAAGGCTACAGTAACCAAAACAGCATGGTGCTGATACCAAAACAGATATATAGACCAATGGAACGGAACAGAGGCCTCAGAAATAACACCACACATCTACAACCATCTGATCTTCAACAAACCTGACAAAAACAAGCAATGGGGAAAGGATTCCCTATTTTATAAATGGTGCTGAGAAAACTGGCTAGCCATATGCAGAAAGCTGAAACTGGGTCCCTTCCTTACACCTTATACAAAAATTTACTCAAGATGGATTAAAGACTTAAATGTAAAACTTAAAATCATAAAAACCCTAGAAGAAAACCTAGGCAATACCATTCAGGGCATAGACATGGGCAAGGACTTCATGTCTAAAACACCAAAAGCAATGGCAGCAAAAGCCAAAATTGATAAATGGGATCTAATTAAACTAAAGAGCTTCTGCACAGCAAAAGAAACTATCGTCAGAGTGAACAGGCAACCTACAGAATGAGAGAAAATTTTTGCAACCTGTCCATCTGACAAAGGTCTAATATCCAGAATCTACAAGGAACTTAAATTTACAAGAAAAAAACAAGCAACCCCATCAAAAAGTGGACAAAGGATATGAACAGACACTTCTCAAAAGAAGACATTTATGCAGCCAACAAACATATATATTAAAAAAAAAAAGCTCATCATCACTGGCTATTAGAGAAATGCAAATCAAAACCACAATGAGATACCATCTCACGCCAGTTAGAATGGTGATCATTAAAAAGTCAGAAAACAACAAATGCTGGAGAGGATGTGGAGAAATAGGAACGCTTTTACACTGTCAGTGGAAGTGTAAATCAGTTCAACCATAATGGAAGACAGTGTGGTGATTCCTCAAGGATCTAGAACCAGAAATACCATTTGACCCATCAATCCCATTACTGAGTATATACCCAAAGGATTTTAAGTAATTCTGCTATAAAGACACATGCACACGTATGTTTATTGAAGCACTATTTACAATAGCAAAGACTTGGAACCAACCCAAATGCCCATCAATGCTAGACTGTATAAAGACAACGTGGCACATATACACCATGGAATGCTATGCAGTCATAAAAAAGAATGAGTTCATATCCTTTGCAGGGACATAGATGAAACTGGAAATCATCATTCTCAGCAAACTAACACAGGAACAGAAAACCAAACACCACATGCTTTCACTCATAAGTGGGAGCTGAACAATGAGAACACATGGACACAGGGAGGGGAACATCACTGGAGCCTGTTGTGGAGTGGGGATCAAGGGGGAGGGAGAGCATTAGGACAAATACCTAATGCATGTGAGGCTTAAAACCTAGATGACGTGTTGATGGGTGCAGCAAACCACCATGGCACTTGTATACGTAGGTAACAAACCTGCACGTTCTGCACATGTATCACAGAGCTTAACGTATAATTTAATTTTTTTTTTTTTTTTTTTTTTTGAGACAGAGTCTCGCTCTGTTGCCAGGCTGGAGTGCAGTGGCGCGGTCTTGGCTCATGGCAACCTCCGCCTCCTGGATTCAAGCAATTCCCCTGCCTCAGCCTCCCAAGTAGCTGGTATTACAGGCACGTGCCACCAAGCCCAGCTAATTTTTGTATTTTTAGTAGAGATGGGGTTTCACCATGTTGGCCAGGCTGGTCTTGAACTCTTGACCTCGTGATCTGACTGCCTAGGTCTCCCAAAGTGCTGGGATTACAGGCATGAGCCACTGTGCCTGGTCCAATGTATAATTTAAAAAACAAATAATAAGTAAGTAAAACATGAAGATTTAAAAAAAAAAAAAAAAAAAAA
>NW_020259447.1:0-5025 GCF_003255815.1 Theropithecus gelada | reverse complement strand
CACTCTTCCCGTCATCCATCAAATACTGACTGAGCCCTGTGCCTGGCGTGGGGGATGTGGAGGGTGAAAGAGTTGAGTCCTTGTCCTCAGGAAGCCCACAGTCTTGTTACATGATGGGATATTACATGTGGGATGCCCAAAACATTTGCCTCTGGTGGGGTAGGGAAAATGGGACAGAGGAAAGAAGCAAATGAAGCTGTGTTCGTTTTAACATAGTTATCTACAGGATAAAAAAGACTCTCCA
Organism: Theropithecus gelada; assembly: GCF_003255815.1. Lineage (NCBI taxonomy): Eukaryota > Metazoa > Chordata > Mammalia > Primates > Cercopithecidae > Theropithecus > Theropithecus gelada. The sequence goes on along the minus strand of NW_020259447.1, from coordinate 4,781 downwards.
GAAGCTGTAAAATTGAGGTAAAGGTGGGGGTCAGGGGCAATTCTGATGAGAGAGAGAAGAATTTCGAGCTTAGGGCAGCCAGAGCATATAGCTCAGGAGAGAAACAGTAAGGGAGAGAGGAGAAAGTATGACCTTTCCTTCAGTCTCTCCATCTTCAAGAAATTCTACTCCCCACCACCAATTATTATTGCTATTATTATTATTATTTTGAGTCAGGGCCTCTGTCTCCCACACTAGAGTGCAGTGGCAGGATCATTGCTCACTGCAGCCTTGAGCTCCTAGGCTCAAGCGATCTTCCCACCTCAGCCTCCCGAATATCTGGGACCACAGCTGCGTACCACCATGCCTGACTAATTTTTAAAACAAATTTTCATAGAGTCAGCATCACCCTAGGTTGCCTAGACTGGTGTTGAACTGCTGACCTTGAGCCTTCACAAACCTTCTCCTCGCAATGTGTTGTGTTTACATGCGTGAGCCACCATGCCTGGCCCAGTTATGTAAAACAACAACAACAATAACAACAACAAACTTTGATGCTATTTGATTGTGATAATTGCTAGGAAGAAAACACAGAGAGAAAGTAACTGGGTAGAGGGTGCACTTTAGACTTGGCACGCAGAGAAGGCCTCTTTGGGGAGTAGATATTTAAATTGAGGCCTAAAGATGAAGTTGCTAGAAGTGCAAAGACTGGGAATACGAGTTGGGGTGATTGTTCCACATGAGGGGAACAATGAAATAGAGAAATATCGTTTTCGAGAAAAGAAGAAAGCGTGAGTGGAAATAAGCAGTAGGAGATATTACGTCCACTGAGATTTGGGTTAAGTGACTTGCTCAAGATTACGCAGCTAGTCAGTGACAAATGAGATAATTCACGAACTCTATTTTGAGAAATAGAATTGAACAGAAGACTCCTGGAGTTTCAAGGTAGCATCTAGCAGGAGCAGCACAGACAAAACTATAGGGACAGAAACTCAGGAAGCTTTCTTGCTTTCTTTTAAAAAAATACATGTGTCTATTTTCCCCTTTTCTATGCATCCAAACATGCATTATCTGTGTCTATTTGTATTGAATATATTTAAGGTGTAGGATGTGATGTCGAGACTTTTTATTATTCTGGAAATTTTGTCCAAATTCCAGTGTTACTGATTTTTGTGAATCCCTCTGTGTTTTCTTGAAGGAGCTAACAGCCAAATCCTTGAATGAAAATGATGAAAAGTACTGGATTCGTCAGCATTTCCCATGTGCCAGGCCATAGCTGCTTGTGTTCGGGGGCAGCAAGGAAGGGGGGACCTTCAGGCCTGGATCCCACACTTCATTCAGTCTTGGGAAAGGTGAAGCCTGAGACTCTTTGAAGGAGAAAAAAGAAGCTGAATGAGGCCGGAAATGGTGGCTCACGCCTGTAATCCCAGCACTTTGGGAGGCCAAGGCGGGTGCCTTACAAGGTCAGGAGATCAAGACTATCCTGTCTAACACAGTGAAACCCCATCTGTACTAAAAATACAAAAAATTAGCCTGGCGTGGTGGCACCTGCCTCTAGTGCCAGCTACTCAGGAACCTGAGGTAGGAGAATCGCTGGAACCCGGGAGGCAGAGTTGCAGGGAGCCAAGATCATGCCACTGCACTCCAGACTGGGTGACAGAGTGAGACTGTCTCAAAAAAAAAAAAAGAAAAGAAAAAAAAAAAGCTAAAGGAAGGCCTGGGTTTGGGAAAGAATCCAAAACAGGAGGGGCTACATGATTGGAGACATGGTGGCAGATTGAAGGGATGATGGGGGCTTCACAGTTTAGAGGAAGGCCACATATGTCCCCTAGAAAGCAGCTCAGACAGAGCGGTCATCTTGTTCAAGGTCACAGAGCTAGTGTGTGGCAAAACCAGGAGTGGAGCCCATGCTTGATGGGTTCCACAGCCTTTCTATTATATCACCCAAGATGATTTTCCCCACATTTCCTGTTTAATGTTGCCATTACGTTGGTTTTAGAATGTTATTTAGAAAGTATGAGTGTGTGTGAGAGCACGTGAGTGTGTGTTGAGGAGAGGCCTTGTTAGCATGGATGGACTTTTGCTCTTGTATGTGCATATTTCTCCCATGTTTACCTATGACTTGGTGGGATTCTCAGGTGAATGTGTTTCTTCCTGTTGAGAAACCTAACCCCAGAGAACACAGGGAAATCCTGAAACTTGAAGAGAGGGGTCTGAGGCACACTGACACTCCCCTTCTTGCCAGACCCTTTGGATTCTTGGGACAGCTGAACAAGAATGGGGAGAAAGCATCCAAAAGCGTCCACCTGGAGTGCAGGCCGAGCCTCTAGATTGAGCTTTTACAGGACTAGAAACATGGAAGGAAGCTCAGCCAGTGACAGGGTTAATGATAGTACCCATCCCATAGGAATGCTAATGAGATTAAGTGGTATGGAAAGCCATGGGAACAGAGCCTAACACATGGTAGGCCACCAGTGCATAGTATCTATCCTTATTTCCTCCCATTGAATGAAAATGCAAATGCAAATGACCATTGGATCATCCAGGCAACTGTGTACTTCCGTAAGACCAAATTATAAAAACACTGGGGTGAAAAGAATGTTCCAGATCTGTTGCTCTCTCTTAGTCTGACACATGAGGAACCCAATAACCAATGGAAACAAGTGCATTAGAGGAAAATGGAAAAGCTTGTGCAAAAGCAAACGTCATGAAAAGGAATTATAAGAGATTTTTGAGTGGCTGCAAGAACAGACGAGTTAGTGTGCATGTACACGCTTCAGAGCGAGAGGGAAAAAGAGGAAACTGGAGGGGAGATAAAGCTATCAAAGAAGGAAAGACCAGCATACAATGCGCTTTCCTGTGAAAGTCAGGAGTTTGAACTTCACCTACATCAGCATTGTCCGTTAAGAACATAATGTGATCCACATATACAATTTTAAATATTCTAGCAGCCACATGAAAAAAGAAATGGGTAAAATCAACTTTAATATTATAATTAATTTAACCTACTATATCAAACATATTATCATTTTAACATGTAATCAAAATGAATACTGATTAATGACATTTTACACTCTTTTTTGAATACGAAGTCATTGAAATCTGGTGTGTAGTTTTACCGTGACAGCACGTCTTAATCTGAACTAGCCACATTTCAAATGTTCAAAGGCCACATGTAACTCAAGGGCCACATGTAACTAGGGACTAGTGTATTTGTCAGTGCAGACCTAGGCAATGCGGAGCAGAGCAAGAAAAGGATCCAGCCACTCAAGATTGCTATGTGTATTTCTGCAGATCGTGTGTGGTATAATGGACGTGAATGTGGGCTGCAATGCAGCCCAATAATTCTACATATCAAGCCAAGCATCCCGGCACAACACTGCCAGTTCAGAGGAAAGTGAGCCTTTTCCTGATGACTCAGCCCAGAGGTAGTTCCTTTCAGAAAAAACAACAATAACAATAACAACAACAACAACAAACACAACTTTCACGAAGATGCTATATGTGCTGGCACTAGCCTTGGGGAAAAGCTAGGCCCATGTAGCAGGTACACGTATTAGTCCACCACTCAGGTAAGAAGTGGCACATCTTTTTACAAATCAGAGTGAATTCCACTTTGAGGACCCACAGTCTGGAGGGAAACTCAACCTCAATTATTCTTGGGACTCTTCACTCAGAGTTGTGCCTGAGTTCTGATTTTTGTATGTACCAGGACATAGGGGTATGGCCCTCTCTGGTCATCAAGTCGTCTACTCACAGTGGCTAATGCTGAGATAGCTACTGGCCCCTGTGCAGGACCCTTCAGGCCCAACAGCACTCTGATGATTCTGCAAAAGTCCTCTGCTTAACATCCCACCCTCCTAGATTCCACCTCACCATTTCTCTCTGGGGTCTTGCTGCCTTCCCGTGCACACTGCCCAGAAGCCAGCCCGGGCTCTGCTGCTCTGGAACTTTCACTTCTCCCCTTTTATCAGGGAAATCACTTTTTTGATGTGGAAAAAAATCCTTTTCCCTTCATGTCTCCTCCAAGATGGTTCTTGTTTTGTTTCTTTACTGGCAAACTTTCCCCTCTGAGGCTCAAGGCTGTTGTGAACCAAAATCAGAAAGTGCTGTAGGGTGCCAGGCCTAGTGACTTACCCCTGTAATCCCAGCACTTCGGGAGGCTGAGGCAGGTGGATGGCCAGGAGTTCCAGACCGGTCTGGGGGACATGGTGAAACCCCATCTCTATTTTTTTAAAGTGCTGTAGGAAAAGTCACTTTTCTGCCATATTTTCTGCCCTGCTACAAACCTCCTGGTAGCCAAGAGGACCTGAACCAGCTATCCACTTGATGGAAGGAAAGAAAAGGAGGAATGTACAGGAAGAAAAATAAATAAATAAATATATTAATCTCCTAAAATATTATCCAGATATAGAGCAATAGAAACTCTCCTATACCACTGATGGAAGAGTAAATTTCTACAAGCACTGTGGCAGTGTTTGTCACGATCTATTAAAGTTGAATACAGTCATATCAGGAATATCACCTGTAGGTATGTATCCAATAAAATAAGTGCCTATGGCTAACAAAAGTCATGCATAGGCGCATTCATAGCAGCACTCTTCCTAATAAGCTCAAACTGGAAACAACCTAAATAAATGTCCATCAACTATACAATAAGTATAATGGAATATTACACAATATGAGAATAAAACAACATACAACAACATGGTTGAATCTCACAAGCATAATGTTGAGCAAAGGAAACCAAACACACAAAAAATCATACAGTGTGATTCTATTTAGCTATGAAGTGTTGTAAA
>NW_020259446.1:0-5025 GCF_003255815.1 Theropithecus gelada | reverse complement strand
CACTCTTCCCGTCATCCATCAAATACTGACTGAGCCCTGTGCCTGGCGTGGGGGATGTGGAGGGTGAAAGAGTTGAGTCCTTGTCCTCAGGAAGCCCACAGTCTTGTTACATGATGGGATATTACATGTGGGATGCCCAAAACATTTGCCTCTGGTGGGGTAGGGAAAATGGGACAGAGGAAAGAAGCAAATGAAGCTGTGTTCGTTTTAACATAGTTATCTACAGGATAAAAAAGACTCTCCAGAAGCTGTAAAATTGAGGTAAAGGTGGGGGTCAGGGGCAATTCTGATGAGAGAGAGAAGAATTTCGAGCTTAGGGCAGCCAGAGCATATAGCTCAGGAGAGAAACAGTAAGGGAGAGAGGAGAAAGTATGACCTTTCCTTCAGTCTCTCCATCTTCAAGAAATTCTACTCCCCACCACCAATTATTATTGCTATTATTATTATTATTTTGAGTCAGGGCCTCTGTCTCCCACACTAGAGTGCAGTGGCAGGATCATTGCTCACTGCAGCCTTGAGCTCCTAGGCTCAAGCGATCTTCCCACCTCAGCCTCCCGAATATCTGGGACCACAGCTGCGTACCACCATGCCTGACTAATTTTTAAAACAAATTTTCATAGAGTCAGCATCACCCTAGGTTGCCTAGACTGGTGTTGAACTGCTGACCTTGAGCCTTCACAAACCTTCTCCTCGCAATGTGTTGTGTTTACATGCGTGAGCCACCATGCCTGGCCCAGTTATGTAAAACAACAACAACAATAACAACAACAAACTTTGATGCTATTTGATTGTGATAATTGCTAGGAAGAAAACACAGAGAGAAAGTAACTGGGTAGAGGGTGCACTTTAGACTTGGCACGCAGAGAAGGCCTCTTTGGGGAGTAGATATTTAAATTGAGGCCTAAAGATGAAGTTGCTAGAAGTGCAAAGACTGGGAATACGAGTTGGGGTGATTGTTCCACATGAGGGGAACAATGAAATAGAGAAATATCGTTTTCGAGAAAAGAAGAAAGCGTGAGTGGAAATAAGCAGTAGGAGATATTACGTCCACTGAGATTTGGGTTAAGTGACTTGCTCAAGATTACGCAGCTAGTCAGTGACAAATGAGATAATTCACGAACTCTATTTTGAGAAATAGAATTGAACAGAAGACTCCTGGAGTTTCAAGGTAGCATCTAGCAGGAGCAGCACAGACAAAACTATAGGGACAGAAACTCAGGAAGCTTTCTTGCTTTCTTTTAAAAAAATACATGTGTCTATTTTCCCCTTTTCTATGCATCCAAACATGCATTATCTGTGTCTATTTGTATTGAATATATTTAAGGTGTAGGATGTGATGTCGAGACTTTTTATTATTCTGGAAATTTTGTCCAAATTCCAGTGTTACTGATTTTTGTGAATCCCTCTGTGTTTTCTTGAAGGAGCTAACAGCCAAATCCTTGAATGAAAATGATGAAAAGTACTGGATTCGTCAGAATTTCCCATGTGCCAGGCCATAGCTGCTTGTGTTCGGGAGCAGCAAGGAAGGGGGGACCTTCAGGCCTGGATCCCACACTTCATTCAGTCTTGGGAAAGGTGAAGCCTGAGACTCTTTGAAGGAGAAAAAAGAAGCTGAATGAGGCCGGAAATGGTGGCTCACGCCTGTAATCCCAGCACTTTGGGAGGCCAAGGCGGGTGCCTTACAAGGTCAGGAGATCAAGACTATCCTGTCTAACACAGTGAAACCCCATCTGTACTAAAAATACAAAAAATTAGCCTGGCGTGGTGGCACCTGCCTCTAGTGCCAGCTACTCAGGAACCTGAGGTAGGAGAATCGCTGGAACCCGGGAGGCAGAGTTGCAGGGAGCCAAGATCATGCCACTGCACTCCAGACTGGGTGACAGAGTGAGACTGTCTCAAAAAAAAAAAAAGAAAAGAAAAAAAAAAAGCTAAAGGAAGGCCTGGGTTTGGGAAAGAATCCAAAACAGGAGGGGCTACATGATTGGAGACATGGTGGCAGATTGAAGGGATGATGGGGGCTTCACAGTTTAGAGGAAGGCCACATATGTCCCCTAGAAAGCAGCTCAGACAGAGCGGTCATCTTGTTCAAGGTCACAGAGCTAGTGTGTGGCAAAACCAGGAGTGGAGCCCATGCTTGATGGGTTCCACAGCCTTTCTATTATATCACCCAAGATGATTTTCCCCACATTTCCTGTTTAATGTTGCCATTACGTTGGTTTTAGAATGTTATTTAGAAAGTATGAGTGTGTGTGAGAGCACGTGAGTGTGTGTTGAGGAGAGGCCTTGTTAGCATGGATGGACTTTTGCTCTTGTATGTGCATATTTCTCCCATGTTTACCTATGACTTGGTGGGATTCTCAGGTGAATGTGTTTCTTCCTGTTGAGAAACCTAACCCCAGAGAACACAGGGAAATCCTGAAACTTGAAGAGAGGGGTCTGAGGCACACTGACACTCCCCTTCTTGCCAGACCCTTTGGATTCTTGGGACAGCTGAACAAGAATGGGGAGAAAGCATCCAAAAGCGTCCACCTGGAGTGCAGGCCGAGCCTCTAGATTGAGCTTTTACAGGACTAGAAACATGGAAGGAAGCTCAGCCAGTGACAGGGTTAATGATAGTACCCATCCCATAGGAATGCTAATGAGATTAAGTGGTATGGAAAGCCATGGGAACAGAGCCTAACACATGGTAGGCCACCAGTGCATAGTATCTATCCTTATTTCCTCCCATTGAATGAAAATGCAAATGCAAATGACCATTGGATCATCCAGGCAACTGTGTACTTCCGTAAGACCAAATTATAAAAACACTGGGGTGAAAAGAATGTTCCAGATCTGTTGCTCTCTCTTAGTCTGACACATGAGGAACCCAATAACCAATGGAAACAAGTGCATTAGAGGAAAATGAAAAAGCTTGTGCAAAAGCAAACGTCATGAAAGGGAATTATAAGAGATTTTTGAGTGGCTGCAAGAACAGACGAGTTAGTGTGCATGTACACGCTTCAGAGCGAGAGGGAAAAAGAGGAAACTGGAGGGGAGATAAAGCTATCAAAGAAGGAAAGACCAGCATACAATGCGCTTTCCTGTGAAAGTCAGGAGTTTGAACTTCACCTACATCAGCATTGTCCGTTAAGAACATAATGTGATCCACATATACAATTTTAAATATTCTAGCAGCCACATGAAAAAAGAAATGGGTAAAATCAACTTTAATATTATAATTAATTTAACCTACTATATCAAACATATTATCATTTTAACATGTAATCAAAATGAATACTGATTAATGACATTTTACACTCTTTTTTGAATACGAAGTCATTGAAATCTGGTGTGTAGTTTTACCGTGACAGCACGTCTTAATCTGAACTAGCCACATTTCAAATGTTCAAAGGCCACATGTAACTCAAGGGCCACATGTAACTAGGGACTAGTGTATTTGTCAGTGCAGACCTAGGCAATGCGGAGCAGAGCAAGAAAAGGATCCAGCCACTCAAGATTGCTATGTGTATTTCTGCAGATCATGTGTGGTATAATGGACGTGAATGTGGGCTGCAATGCAGCCCAATAATTCTACATATCAAGCCAAGCATCCCGGCACAACACTGCCAGTTCAGAGGAAAGTGAGCCTTTTCCTGATGACTCAGCCCAGAGGTAGTTCCTTTCAGAAAAAACAACAATAACAATAACAACAACAACAACAAACACAACTTTCACGAAGATGCTATATGTGCTGGCACTAGCCTTGGGGAAAAGCTAGGCCCATGTAGCAGGTACACGTATTAGTCCACCACTCAGGTAAGAAGTGGCACATCTTTTTACAAATCAGAGTGAATTCCACTTTGAGGACCCACAGTCTGGAGGGAAACTCAACCTCAATTATTCTTGGGACTCTTCACTCAGAGTTGTGCCTGAGTTCTGATTTTTGTATGTACCAGGACATAGGGGTATGGCCCTCTCTGGTCATCAAGTCGTCTACTCACAGTGGCTAATGCTGAGATAGCTACTGGCCCCTGTGCAGGACCCTTCAGGCCCAACAGCACTCTGATGATTCTGCAAAAGTCCTCTGCTTAACATCCCACCCTCCTAGATTCCACCTCACCATTTCTCTCTGGGGTCTTGCTGCCTTCCCGTGCACACTGCCCAGAAGCCAGCCCGGGCTCTGCTGCTCTGGAACTTTCACTTCTCCCCTTTTATCAGGGAAATCACTTTTTTGATGTGGAAAAAAATCCTTTTCCCTTCATGTCTCCTCCAAGATGGTTCTTGTTTTGTTTCTTTACTGGCAAACTTTCCCCTCTGAGGCTCAAGGCTGTTGTGAACCAAAATCAGAAAGTGCTGTAGGGTGCCAGGCCTAGTGACTTACCCCTGTAATCCCAGCACTTCGGGAGGCTGAGGCAGGTGGATGGCCAGGAGTTCCAGACCGGTCTGGGGGACATGGTGAAACCCCATCTCTATTTTTTTAAAGTGCTGTAGGAAAAGTCACTTTTCTGCCATATTTTCTGCCCTGCTACAAACCTCCTGGTAGCCAAGAGGACCTGAACCAGCTATCCACTTGATGGAAGGAAAGAAAAGGAGGAATGTACAGGAAGAAAAATAAATAAATAAATATATTAATCTCCTAAAATATTATCCAGATATAGAGCAATAGAAACTCTCCTATACCACTGATGGAAGAGTAAATTTCTACAAGCACTGTGGCAGTGTTTGTCACGATCTATTAAAGTTGAATACAGTCATATCAGGAATATCACCTGTAGGTATGTATCCAATAAAATAAGTGCCTATGGCTAACAAAAGTCATGCATAGGCGCATTCATAGCAGCACTCTTCCTAATAAGCTCAAACTGGAAACAACCTAAATAAATGTCCATCAACTATACAATAAGTATAATGGAATATTACACAATATGAGAATAAAACAACATACAACAACATGGTTGAATCTCACAAGCATAATGTTGAGCAAAGGAAACCAAACACACAAAAAATCATACAGTGTGATTCTATTTAGCTATGAAGTGTTGTAAA
>NW_020259445.1:0-5025 GCF_003255815.1 Theropithecus gelada | reverse complement strand
ATGAAACGGGCATCAGTATAACCACTCTGGTGACCACAACAACCTGAGGCTCCGGACTCACAAGCCGCATCACCGTGCAGGTGCTAGGGGCACAAAGCCACGCATGGCTCCGCCCCAACCACGGATAACCAGGTACACAGGCCGCTGGGCAGTTACACTGTGCAGGCTCTGCCCCAGGTGCACAGGCCGCTGCCCACAGTTACATTGTGCAGGCTCCGCCCCAGGTGCACAGGCCGCTGCCCACAGTTACATTGTGCAGGCAGTGAGGGGGCTGCCTGGGGCCTGTCCTGCCAGGCAGGCAATGCACCAGCACGCTGTGCTTTTGGGGGCCATTTCAAACCCCAAGAGCCACCAGGAGAGGGAGAGGTGTTCTCCACAGTGCACGCTAAGGAACTGAGGGCCTCAAAACCAGCACAGCCAGGAGGGATTCAACAGCAAACCTGTGCTTCCAGCTCCAAAGCCTGGGTGCTCCCACCCATCGTGCCATCCTGTGCTGGCACGAGGTCTGCCAACCCTCCCTGGGGTCCGGGGAACAAGGTCATGCGCCTGTCTCCAGCAGAACGACCACCGGCAAACAGGCTCCGCCAAACGTGGCTTCTAGCCTCCTCCTCCCTGGGTCAGCTGGAGCGGAGGAAGAGGGACCTTCCCAGCCTCCAGGGCCATCTTGGAAGTGGCGGTGCCCATCCCAAATCCTCTCTCCAACAGACTCCAGAAGGTGACGAGTGTCCGTCATGAGCGCCTCTGAGGACTGAACAGGCGCACTGCTGTTGAGGACACACACTTCCCACTCACTCCAGCCTCTCATGTGAGGACGAATGTGCCCTGGTCACAGCCTGGATAGATCCCGTGTCGCAGGACGCAGAGCCAGGAAATCTGAAGACCGCGATGAACACACTCCATTTGCTGCACTGTGTGTTCAAAGTATTAATTTAGGGCACAGAGTGGGGTTATTTTTCCCTGCGTCCCTAAGGAGCTTTGCTGGGAAGGCTGTTTGTTCTAATAAAAATGTAAAACAGCAGGTGTGATTCAGGCGGTGGCATGAGACATGAGACGGGGAGGGCGGGACGCTTTGGGTGCCCCCTGCTGGCAGCGCCTGGCACGCGGCATCCCAGACCTCTGGCTCCTCCCCCAGGGCCCCCGTGTCCCTGGGTCGAATTCCAAACAACTCAGCCGGCATGAAGGACCCTCTCAAACATCAACTCACACTGTTTTACCACATTCACCCTTGATCTCTCTGTTTTGCCTCTGACTTGAAACCTGCATTTCCATTAGGCTCCATTTAAATCTTTCATTTAAAATTTTGCTTAAGGCCCAGTGTGGTGGCTCACACCTGCCATCCTGGCACTTTGGGAGGCCGAGGCGGGCGGATCACCTGAGGTCAGGAGTTCGAGACCAACCTGGCCAACATGGTGAAATCCCATCTCTACTAAAATACAAACATTAGCAGGACATGGTGGCAGGCGCCTGTAATCCCAGCTACTCGGGAGGTGGAGGTTGCAGTGAGCCGAGATCTTACCATTGCACTCCAGCCTGGGCAACAAGAGTGAGTCTCAATAATAAAAAAAAAAAAAGGAAAATAAAATAAAATTTTGCTTAAAATGTAATCTAACAGGCCAGGCACAGTGGCTCAGGCCTATAATCCCAACAATTTGGGAGGCTAATGCAGGCAGATCACTTGAGGTCAGGGGTTCAAGTCCAGCCTGGGCAACATGGTAAAACCCAGTCTTTACAAAAAGTACAAAAATTAGCTGGGCATTGGCTGGGCGCGGTGGCTCACACATGCAATCTCAGCACTTTGGGAGGCCGAGGTGGGTGGATTACCTGAGGTCAGGAGTTTGAGACCAGCCTGGCCAACATGGTGAAACCCCGTCTCTACTAAAAATGCAAATATTAGTTGGGCGTGATGGCAGGCACCTGTAATCCCAGCTACTCAGGAGACTGAGGCAGGAGAATCGCTTGAGCCTGGGAAGCGGAGGTTGTAGTGAGCCGAGATCGTGCCACTGCACTCCAGCCGGGGCGACAGAGTGAGACTCTGTCTCAAAAAAAAAAATTTTTTTTGCTGGGCGTGGTGGTGCGCACCTGTGGTCCCAGCTCCTAAGGAGGCTGAGGTGGGAGAATCACTTGAGCCCGGGAGGCAGAGGGTGCAGTGAGCCGAGATGGCGCCAATGATCTCCAGCCTGGGCAACAGAGCGAGAGTCTGTCTTAAAAAAAAGTAATTAATAGATAAATCACCATTTTAAAGTGGAAGCAAGATACCCTTGGCTCTAGAATCAAACTGCCAGTGGCCAGGAGTGCTCCGAGGAAGACAGAGGTGGCCACAGCCATCTGTCCTGACCAAGTTTAACTCAGCTACTCTAAGAACTGTTCTACATAATTATTTTGGTGGAACTGTTTTGTTTTCGGACAAGGTGTCACTCACTCACCCAGGCTGGAGTGCAGTGGCATGATCGGGGCTCACTGCAGCCTCCACCACCTCCCAGGCTCAAGCAATTCTCCCACCTCAGCCTCCTGAGTAGCTGGGACCACAGGTGCACACCACCAAACTCAGCTAATTTTTTTTTTTTTTTTTAATTTCTTAGAGACAGGGTTTCACCATGTTGCCCAGGCTGGTCTCAAACTGCTGGGCTCAAGCCATCCACTAGCCTCGGCCTTCCAAAGTTCTGCAACTGCAGGCATGAGCCACCACGTGTGGCCTGGTAAAACTAATTTTTTTTTCTTTTAGATGGCGTCTCACTGTTGCCCAGGCTAGAGTGCAGTGGTGCGATCTCAGCTCACAGCAACCTCCACCTCCTGGGTTCAAGCGATTCTTGTGCCTCAGCCTCCCGGGGAAGTTGGGATTACAGGTGTGTGCCACCAAACCCCGCTAATTTTTGTAATTTTAGTAGGCACAGGGTTTCACCATGTTGGCCAGGCTGGTCTCGAACTCCTGGCCTCAGGTGATCCTCCCACCTCAGCCTCCCAAAGTGCTGCGATTACAGGCGCGAGCCACCGTGTGGCCTGGTGAAACTAATTTTTTAATGGGAAAACGTTTTGAACAGACACATCACAAAGAAGAAACATCAGCAGGCAGACACGGACAGAGGCTTCCCCAGCTGTCGGGGAAGTACGCCCGGAACCACAGTGAGCTCCCCCGTGAGAGTGGCCGGGACTAAGGGGCAAGACCACACCATGTGTCCTCGAGGACACGAGCACCTGGAGGCTGCTCAGCTGCTGGGGCACATGGAATGGTGCAGCCGCTGTGGAAAACAGTTCAGCAAAGCTGAACAGCACAGGACCCGACAACTCTGGCACCCGCCAGAGAAGCAAAACCACGCGTCCAGAAAGACTCGTGCGCGAACGTTCACACAAGCTTCGCTCAGAAAAGCCAAGGTTTGGGAACAACCCAAATGTGCAAACGTGCATCAACAGGTGAGCAGGTAAACACAGGGATGCTTCCAAACCGCAGAGGCAGCTCAGGCACAAGAAAGGGCTGCTGGGCTCCGTCCCAACCTCGGCGCCCTGGGGCACCTCCTTGCTCAGCCTTCCGTCCCCCATACAGGTCACGTCCACACCACACAGATTATCCCATAACAATTATGCTCAGTAAGAGAAGACAGTCACCAAGGCGAGTGTGTGATTCCCTTTATAGGAAACTCTAGACAACAGAAGTGAGTCCACAGTGGCAGACGGCCGGCTGGGGGCTGCCTGGGCTCGGAGGTGGGGAGAGGCTGCAGGAAGCTCCTGGGATGATGGGGAGGGCCTGTGTCTCCAAAACCACTGGCAGCACCACCCAAGAGTTCGAGCTCATCAAATTATACTTGTTAAACAAGTGCCGTTTGTTGCATGTAAATTATGCCTCAGTAAAGGATTAGAAGCTTAGTTTTGTAAAAATATTCTTCCTCAGCTATAATCCTGTGCTCATCCATCCAAGGACCTCGCTGCCATTTGTTACAGTTTGAACACCCCGCCCCCCCCCCCCCCCTTAATGTTGAAGTCCTAATCCCTCATACTTCAGAATTCCATCTTATTTGGAAATAGGTTGTTGCAGATGCAATTAGTTAAATTAAGATGAGGTCGCTCGGGCTGGACACAGTGGCTCACACCTGTAATCCCAGCACTTTGGGAGGCCGAGGTGGGTGGGTTGCTTGAGGCCAGGAGTTCGAGACCAGCCTGGCCAACATGGTGAACCCTCGTCTCTGCTAAAAACACAAATATTAGCCAGACGCGGTGGCACACGTCTGTAATCCTAGCTACTCAGGAGCTGGGATTCCTGCTGAGGCAGGAAAATCACTTGAACTGGGAGGCGGAGGCTTCAGTGAGCCGAGATCGCGCCACTGCACTCCAGCCTGGGTGACAGAGTGAAACCCTGTCTCAAAAAAAAAAAAAAAAAATGAGGTTACTAGGGGCCCCTAATCCAGTATGATGGGTACCCTTAAAAGGGGGAGAAATTTGGACACAGGCTGGCGGGAAGCGGCAGCAGCGGAGGCCCCGCCAGAGGCTGGAGAGAAGCCTGGAACAGACCCCCCAGCACCCTCCCAGGAACCACGGCCGACACCCGAACCTCAGACCCCCAGCACCCTCCCAGAACCGCGGCGGGACGACACCCGAACCTCAGACCCCCAGCACCCTCCCAGAACCGCGGCGGGACGACACCCGAACCTCAGACCCCCAGCACCCTCCCAGAACTGCGGCGGGACGACGCCCAAACCTCAGACCTCCAGCCTCCGGGACTGGGGGAAATAAGTATCTGTTGTTTAAGATGTTCCCTTTGTGGCCCTTTGACATGACAGCCCCAGGTCACTGACACCCCGTTCCTACCACCAAAGAGCGCGATACCACAGACGCCAACAGGAGGAAACACGTTTGTTTACGGGCAGCTCTGCCCACTCTCGCCAAGAAACCCCCCAACCCACTCCCCCAGGGCACCATCCCGGCAGGAAGCAGTGTGGGCACCATCCCCCAGGGCACCATCCCGGCAGGAAGCAGTGTGGGCACCATCCCCCCAGGGCACCATCCCGGCAGGGACCAGTGTGGGCACCATCCCCC
>NW_020259444.1:0-5026 GCF_003255815.1 Theropithecus gelada | reverse complement strand
AATCGTCAATTATTATTCGCTATGGCCGGGTCGTGCAGCTCCGGACAGGTCCCCCTTTTAATTGTTTTATGACGAGAAAACAACCCCTCGGGAACTGCGCCTGTCTTAGGTTGGGTCAACTCATCCCCACCTTCTAGGCCCATCATGGGATAAGGCAGCAGCAAAGGCGGCCCTCCTGTCTTAGGCTCCGATGGAGATAGTGTCCTCTTACCCGTCATTGACTGTCCAGTTCAGCACACAGGGGAGGTGGTCTTATTAAGGCAAACAAGACTCACCATTTTCAGTCATCTCAAGGCGATGATAATGGACCTGTATAGGTTTAGCCTGAAAGGCCTCGATTTGTTGTCTGACGAATGCCATGAGCTTATTAAGGATTATAGGCCCGAGAGTGAAAAAGAGTAGAAGAGTAAGTAAAGGACCAAGAAATGGCAGGAGATAGGGGAGAAGTCCATCGAGTCCCGTCCACAATGGATTAGCGGCCAGACCTTTTCTGCGCTCTTCTAGTTCTTCTTGTAAAGTCTTGATCTTATCTCTGACGATTCCAGATTTGTTGACGTAAAAACAGCACTTTTCATTTCCATGACTGGTCTGGCATTAGGTAAGCTGTCTTGCCCGAGCAAGTCACCTGGGTAATTCTGTCTGACGAAGGTTCAGATATTTGTCTCCCTCTGCAGTCACAAGGCTGGCCGTATCGTTTTCGTATTAATTCTCTTGCTTTACGAGGGTCACCAAAACCTGCATAGACTGTCACTATGCTATATAAAGCGATTACTTTCCAAAGGAATCTCGTTAGGCTTCATTTTCTGAAAAACAAAAAGGAAGAAACTTCTCAGGGAGATTTATCTTCCCTGGACTGACAATGGTTATGATTTATTTGTCTTATCAATCTTTCAGGCAGCCATCTGGCTGCATCATTTTTTTGTGAGAAGATGCATACTGAGCCTCTTCCCCAAATTAAAACTGGATCGGGGCCATGCCATGAATTATCAAGTGGGTCTTTCCATTTTACCATTGCAAACTGTTTTTGAGATTCAGGATGCCAGAAACGATCGGCAGCAGATTTTCCATGACTATCCAAATTTAAAAAATTAAGGATAAACAGGGCATGATTGAGTATGTTTCTAGGGGTACCCTTCACGGGGTACCAGCTCCCCCCTTTTAATTTTGTGATAACAGTTTTTAATGACAGATGAGCTCTTTCTACTATACCTTGTCCTTGGGGATTGTAGGGAATGCTTGTGGTATGTTTAATTTGTAGGGTATTGCAGAATTGTAAAAAAGTTTTAGCTATATAACCAGGGCCATTATCTGTTTTGATTTGTTTGGGTATTCCTAAAATAGAAAAGCAATGTAATAAATGAGCTATGACATGTTTAGTGGCCTCTCCTGTTTGGAGAGTTGCAATAATGAATCCACTATAGGTGTCTATGCATACATGGATATATTTTAGTCGACCGAATTCTAAGTGGTGAGTAACGTCCATTTGCCAAATTTCATTGGGGATGAGTCCTCGGGGGTTAACTCTTAAATGAGGAACAGGTGAATACGTTATGCAATTGGCGCATTGTTTAACTATTTGTCGAGCTTGTTCTCTGGTAAGTTTAAACATAAGCCTTAAGGTTTGGGCGTTTAAATGATGTAAGGCATGTGCTTTTTGTGCTTGTTGCAAATTGTCTGTAGTGACTGTGGCTATAGTTTTTGTTGCCACGTCAGCTGTTGCGTTACCTTGTGTTAAAGGTCCCGGTAATCCTGAATGTGCTCTGATATACCCAAGAAAAAAGGGAGTAGTCCTTTTCTGAATAAGTTGTTGACATTGTAAAAATAGGTTAGCTGTGTCTGAAATATGTTTAATTTGAGGCACGGTCTCTAAGAGGGGTATTGAATGAGCCAGGTAGGCGCTGTCTGTGTAAATGTTAAGTGGCTGACCAGGAAAAGCTGATAATGCTGCGATTATAGCTTGCAACTCCATCAGCTGAGCTGATGTATAAGTGGTCTGGAATTTAACGACTACATTATTGTAAGTGTAAGCGGCAAGTCCTGTGGAAGATCCATCAGTGAAAATTAGTAATGCGTCATTGAGGGGTTCTTTACTGGTGATATGGGGAAACACAAACGCATGAAGTTTGCAAAATTGAATGAGTTTGTCAGATGGGTAATGGTTGTCAATTGTGCCAGTGTAAGAAGCGCAAGCAATTGGCCAGGCTTCCGTATTTTGTAACAGCCAATGGATGTGTGATTGAGTGTAGGGCTGTATAATGGTAGAAGGTTCTATTCCAAAGTACTTTCTACTGTTTTCTCTTCCCAGGATAATTAGATCAGCTATGGCATCATAATAAGGCAACAAAACCTTTTTAGGGGAGGAGGGCAGGTGTACCCACATAATGGGATTGTTCTGCCAGAATAAGCCAGTAGGGGTTATTGTTGTGTTAAAAATAATGAATATTAATGGCTGAGAATAATCAATACTGGTAACAAATTGTGTTGCAATGGCATATTCTACCTTTTGGAGTGCTATTAATGCTTCGTTAGTAATGGACCTGGGAGATTTTGGATTAGAGTCTCCTTTTAATATATCGAAAAGAGGTTTTAACTCTCCTGTAGTGAGTTTTAAGTATGGCCGAAGCCAATTTATGTCTCCCAATAATTTCTGGAAATCATTTAAAGTTTTTAAATGATCACGACGTATAACGGCCTTTTGATTAATGATTTTGGGTCCATTAATTTGGAAACCAAGATAGGTGTATGGCTCTTGTAATTGTACCTTTTCTGGGGCTATTTGTAGTCCGGCTGCTGTTAACTCCTGTTTGAGTTGAGCAAAACACTGTAAGACTTGTTCACCAATTTCTCCTGCTATTAAAATATCATCCATATAATGTATAATATACATTTGTGTCCATGTTTTTCTGACTGGCTCTATAGCAGCAGCTACATATTTTTGACACAAGGTAGGACTATTGGCCATACCCTGAGGTAAGACTTTCCATTGATAGCGCTTCATTGGTTGTCTAAAATTTGTAGATGGAAGACTAAAGGCAAATCTTTTTTGGTCAGCAGGGTGAAGGGGAATTGTAAAAAAGCAGTCTTTAAGGTCAATAATGATTTTAAAATATTTTTGAGGAATCGCAACCGGTGAAGGCAATCCTGGTTGTAAGGCACCCATAAGGATCATAGTGATATTTACTGCTCTTAAATCTTGTAAGAGTCTCCATTTACCAGACTTCTTTTTAATAACAAAAATAGGTGTATTCCAAGGAGAATTACTTTCTACAATATGTCCTGCTACTAGTTGTTCCTGCACTAACTGTTGGGCAGCACTTAGTTTATCATTGAGTAAAGGCCACTGATCAACCCAAACGGGCTCATCTGACTTCCAAGTAATGGGGTCAGCGCACCTTTGGGGTGCAGGTATGTCAGTGGCCTGAGCTAAAAATTTCCAAACCCCTTTTTATCAAATTGTCCTGAAACTAGTATAGGCTGTGGGATACCGTTTTCTCCTTTTCCAAGACCTTTACCAGGGGTGTATCCTTGAGTTAACATTTGTGCAGTAACTATATCATTTGGACTACACATTATAATTTTCATTTGAGAAAGCAGATCTCGCCCCCAAAGGTTAACAGGTAGGTAAGGTATGACAAATGGCTTAATGAGGCCTGAATTGTTTTCTTTATCTGTCCATGTTAGGTATTTAGAACTTTGTTTAGGATTATTGCTTTGCCCAATTCCTCTCAGGTGAGTTAAAGTCTCTGTGGTAGGCCAATGAGAGGGCCAATCTTCCTGTTTAATGATAGTTACATCAGCCCCTGTGTCTATTAACCCAGTAAATGCCTTCCCGTCTAACCATAAGGTCAGAGAGGGTTTTTGATTTGTAATTGGTTGCACCCAATATATATCTGATGATCCAAAACCTTTTATATTTCTATTAGAGTATTGGATATTATTATCTGTTTTAACCAAAGGTAGCAGGATTAACTGAGCTATTCTAACTCCCTGAGGGACAGTAATAATACTATCAATAGCTCTGGCCATAATTTTAATTTCTCCTTCATAATCATTATCGATAACTCCAGGGAGGACTTGTAAGCCTCTCATGGTGACACTACTTCTTCCCAAAAGTAGCCCAAAAGTGTTAGGTGGTAAAGGTCCATATATTCTGGTATTTAAGGTTTGTGGTCCCATTTCAGGTGTTAGTACTGTGTGGGAGGTGGAACTGAGGTCCAGTCCTGCACTTCCTGGGGTTGCTCTACTAAGCTTTGAAATGGATTGCTGTTGCTGGCTGGAACAAAGCTGACTGCCCCATATGCTTGTTTCGGGGCCTGGGGCTGGCCCCTCATCCCGTTTCCCTGCCTGGGGGATAAAGGATTTCCTTGACTGTCAGTTTTAGATTTACATTCGTTTGCCCAGTGCCTTTCTCTTTTACACCTCGGGCAAAGGCCTGGGATTTTTACTTCTGGATTTTTATTTTGGTTTTCATGGCAATCTTTTGCAAAGTGTCCCCTTTTACCGCATTTAAAACATCCCCCTTTATCTTTACCTTTGTTAATGAGGAAGTCTCTTACTGTTTGGCCGCTAAAAGCGGCGGCCATTGCTAGGCCTTGTTGATATGAGGGCCCAATAAGAGAAAGCGGTCACAGGAATTTTTTCTGGCCCAAAAGTATTATAATAGTCCTGAAGACAATCCCCTACTCTACGCCATATTTTGATATCAATAGTTCCTTCCTGTGGGAACCAAGGGCAAGTATCTTTTACAAAATCAAAAAATTTAAACAAATCATTACCTTTAACCTTTACTCCTCGTATCTTTAAAGCCTCTTTTAATTGTCCTACATAAATTTGATGCTGACTTAATTCTTGTCCCATTTCGGACGCGCCACTTACCTTCAATAATTTAATTTCTTTTGTCTTTGTTAACGGTCGACCCTTCTTTCGCGTCCTCTTCCTCACAGAGTCCCTCGTTTCCAGGTCCCTGGTCGGGCGCCACGTATCCCGGCCCGCGGGATCGTCACTGCAGGCCCTGGAAGAGGGGGTG